>NC_134101.1:9855653-10160300 GCF_000715075.1 Nicotiana tabacum | reverse complement strand
TCAGGAGTTGATTCTTGAGGAGGCCCATAGCTCGCGGTACTCCATTCATCCGGGTGCCGCAAAGATGTACCAGGACTTGGAGAAGAATGAAAAAGGATATAGTTGGGTTTGTGGCCAAGTGTCTCAACTGTTAGCAGGTTAAATATGACCATCAGAGACTAGGTGGATTACTTCAGAGGTTAGAGATCCCATAATGGAAGGGGGAGCGGATCACCATGGACTTTGTGGTTGGACTTCCTCAGACTTTGAGAAAGTTTGATGCTATTTAGGTGATCGTGGATCAGCTGACCAAGTCAGCCCATTTCATTCCAGTGTTGACTACATACTCTTCAGAGAGATTGGCTGAGATTTATATCTGAGAAATTATCCGCCTTCATGGTATTCTAGTATCCATCATTTCAGACAGAGGTACACAGTTCACATCCCGATTTTGGAGAGCCGTACAGCAGGAGTTGGGTACTAGGGTGGAGCTGAGCACGGCCTTTCACCCTCAGACGGATAGGCAGTCCGAGCGCACGATTCAGATTCTTGAGGATATGCTCCGGGCTTGTGTGATGGAGTTCGGAGGGTTATGGGACCAATACTTTCCACTTGCAGAGTTCGCTTACAACAACAGTTATCAGTCCAACATTCAGATGGCACCGTATGAGGCTTTGTATGGTAGGCGGTGCCGGTCCCCTGTGGGATGGTTTGAGCTGGGCGAGGCCCGATTTTTGGGTACAGACTTGGTCCAGGATGCCCTGGATAAGGTGAAGGTGATTCAGGAGAGACTTCGCACAGCCTAGTCCAGGCAGAAGAGTCATGTAGACCGTAAGGTTCGTGATTTGGCATTTATGGTTGGTGAGCGGGTCTTGCTTCGGGTATCGCCTATGAAGGGCGTCATGAGGTTCGGGAAGAAGGGCAAGCTGAGCTCGAGGTTCATTGGTCCTTTTGAGATATTACGGCGAGTTAGGGAGGTTGCTTATGAACTTGCCTTGCCTCCCAGCCTAGCAGGAGTTCACCCGGTATTCAACGTGTCTATGCTCCGGAAGTATCACGGTGATCCGACTCATGTATTGGATTTCAGCTCAGTCCAGTTGGACAAAGATCTATCTTATGTTGAGAAGCCAGTAGCCATTTTGGACAGGCAGGTCAGAAAGCTCAGGTCAAAGAATATTGCTTCAGTAAAGGTCCAGTGGAGGGGTCAGCCGATCGAGGAGGCGACTTGGGAGACCGAGCAGGATATGCGCAGCCAGTACCCTCATCTTTTCACAGTTTCAGGTATGTCTTTATACTCGTTCGAGGACGAACGATTTTTTTAAGAAGGGGCGGATGTAACGACCCGGCCGGTCATTTTGAGAATTTGAGCCCTCGATCCCCTAATATCTGCTTTCCCCATATTTGTTTCTGCTTTTGGGATTTGCCGAAGTGTTTGGTTATGGAATTCGGGGAGTTTTGGGACACTTAGCCCCTAGTTGTGAGTTTAAGCCTTAGAGTTTGGATCGTAGTCGGAACTGTGTAAAGACGGATCTAGAATGGAATTCCGTTGAATCTGTTAGCTCCGTTGAGTTATTTTGGGGTTAGGAGCGCGTCCGGAATGTGTTTTGGAGGTCTGTAGTAGATTTAGGCTTGAATTGGCGAATGTTAGTTTTTCGGTGATTTCGGCTGATAGTGAAAATTTTGATATCGAGCTCGGAATGGAATTCCGAAAGTGGCTGTAGGTTCGTAGTATTATTTGTGACATGTGGGTAAAATTTGAGGTCATTCGGACTAGAATTGATGTGGTTCGGCGTCGTTTGTAGAATTTGGAAAATTTAAAATTCTTAGGCTTGAATCCGTGCTTAATTCATGATTTTGGTGTTGTTCGACGTGGTTTAAAGGCTCGACTAAGTTCGTAGGATATTTTAGGAGTGGTTGATATGTTTGGTTGAGGTCTCGGGGGCCTCGGGTGTGTTTCGGATGCCTAACGGGAAGAAATTTGGACTTAGGAAAATCCGGTGCCTTTGCTGGTTCTGGTATTTCGCACCTGCGGAAAATAGATCGCAGGTGCGTGAGCCGCACATGCGAAGATGGAAGCGCAGATGCGAGAAGTCGAGAGTTGGCCTGGGGTCGCAGGTGCGAGGACATTCCGCATCTGCGATGCCCGTAAATGCACAAGGCTGTTCGCAAATGCGCTAGATACGCAGAAGCAGAAGGGACGTCCGCAGGCGCGAGTGCGCAGGTGCGGCCCTTTCGTCGCAGGTGCGAAGGTAGAGGGGGCAAGTGAGTTGTGCATATGTGCACGTTTTCCGCACAAGCGCACCCGTAGGTGTGGAAATACCTGGGCAGTGATTAAAACCGCAGGGCTTCACGATTTTTATCATTTTTGGCTTTGCAAACTCGGGTTAGGGAGATTTTTGAGAGCATTTTTGAGGCATTTCTTGAGGTAAGTTCCTTGTGCTTATTTTTGGTCAATAATTTTGCCTTGCCATGTATTTTCCCACCTAGTTAATGTGTATTTAAGGTGAAAATTAGAAGTTTGAATTGTGGATTGGAGAACCATTTGGTGTCGAATTTTAGTAAATTTGATATTGTTAGACTCGTGAATGAATGAGCTTTCTAATTTCGTGAATTTTGTCGGGTTTCGAGACGTGGGCCCGGGGGTCGGGTTTGAGCCAATTTTGGGTTTTGGCCTAATTTTATAGTTTTCTTGTGGGATTCATTCCATTAGCGCGTATTGATGGTATTGTACTATTTTGAATAGATTCGGGCCATTTGGAGTCGGATACTCATGGCAAGAACGTGATATCGAGTTGATTTGAGCGGTTCGAGGTAAGTGGCTTGCCTAACCTTGTGTTTGGGACTTCCCCCTTAGGATATCTTGATATTATTTGGTGTGTGGGCGTCGTGTACGTGAGGTGACATGTACGTACACGGGCTATTATTGAAAAAATCATGTTTAACCTTTTTAAATCATAAATTGCTTCTCTTATTAAGTTGTACTAATATGTTTAATTGTGTAGTTTAGACTAGAAAAGCATGCTTACGTGTTTTAACTGCCTAATTGACATTCTGTGCGTCATGTTTAGCTAAGTCCTTATTTGCCTTATTTGTGTCCAGTATAAACTGTATAACTCGATGTCATACCTGTCATTTCATCTTGCATTGCATATTTACTTTGGGACTACGGATATATTTCGGGAGATCCCCCAGCACTGCATATTTACTTTGGGACTACGGACGTATTTCGGGAAATCCCCCAGTACTGTATATTTACTTTGGGAGTACGGACGTATTCCGGGAGATCCCCCAGCACTGTATATTTACTTTGGGACTACAGACGTATTCCGGAAGATCCCCCAGCACAGCATATTTACTTTGGGACTACGGACATATTCCGAGAGATCCCCCTGTACTGCATATTCATTTGAAACTACGGGACGGTATCCCGAGAGATTTTCTACTGTGTTTACCTTGTTTTGAGCCGAGGGCTCCCTTAACTGTTAAATTTTTGAGAATTTCCTTAACTATGTTACCGTAAATTTCACTTATATCTTTTACTATTTAATTTATTATATTTACTCCGGTAAGGCCTTGACCTGACCTCGTCACTATTCGACCGAGGTTAGGCTTGGCACTTACTGGGTACCATTATGGTGTACTCATGCCCTTCTTGCACATGTTTTCGTGTGCAGATCCAGGTACGAGCTACCAGCCTTGGGGTTAGTGCGTGCTGCTGATTCTAAGAGACTTCAAGGTACTTCTGCTTGCGTCCGCAGATCTTCGGAGTCCCCTTCTACTCCCTCGTCTGGAGACTTTCCTTATTATCTTCAGACTTTTGTAAAGAGCTACATAAATTATAGCAGCTTGTGACTTAGTGATATTCCGGGTCTTGGGAAACTATTTTGTATATGTCGCGTGGTGCTACTCTTGGCTATTTATAATATGCTGTTTATCTTTAAAATATTGTATTTTCTTTATATTTTTCGAAATATTAGGCTTACCTAGTCGTAAAGACTAGGTGCCATCACGACCACTTACGGAGGGATTCTTGATGTGGAACACATAAAAGATAAACCGGACGTTTAAAACATAAATGCCTACAAAGTTTGTTAAGACTTAAGAGTGAGGCATTTATGTTTAGACTTTAGAGCTTATAACTAGCACATGGTAATGGCACACTAAGTTCTTTGGTTTTTTCTGTATATGTTCTTCTTTCATTTACTTTTTCTCGTTCTTTTTCCCCCCTTTTCAAGCCCTCTTAGAAGGGCAAATAACCAGTCCCAAGTTTGTACTTTACATCTGGATTCTTGTCCATCACATCTGGAATTGTTAGAGTATTAAAATTAATATATAGATGCGGCCAGCGGTTGCAAAATGGTTAAAAGAAAATATTTAACCATCCATATTATCTACTAAAAAATAGGTTGGGCAATAAATTATTTAAAAACGGGTCAAATATGGATAAAAACTATATTATCCATTTTCTAAATGGATAACCACTAGATAGCTAATGGGTTTAACTTTTACATTTGTAAAACCTCAAATTGGAGGTTCCTCAAGTTTGGGAGATTAGGAATTCTCCCAAAAGTGATCATATTCAAAAAGTCATAAATAATATGGTTAATTACCCATATTATCCGCCGGTTAATAACCCGTTCTTTATCAGTATTAAATATGGTTCGGATTGGATAATTTATCCATTTTCTATTACCCACTTTCGACCCGTCCGTCAAGCCAAGCCCTGACCCGCTTAAATGGAATTCATATCTCCTTCGTCTGGTCGAGAAGGAAGGGGAACCAGATTATTTGCGGGATCTATCGAGTGGAAAACTGGGATGTCGATACACCGAAGAGCTACCAAATTCAATCCGACCCGCCCGTTTGCCACACGTAGAGGCAGCACTGTATACTCCTAATATAGGCAGACATTTAAGACAGACACAAAAGTAGGTTAGCTTTACGAAGATACCGCTGCTTGAACTGAATCAGGATTTGGGACTTTTAAGCTGTAACCTTTTGCCCTAAAAGATTTTGTTTGGAGCTATACACTTATATTATAAAAGATTTTAGTACTGTGATTAAGTCAGTCAAAGGATAATTACAAGTAATCGTTTAGACTTTTATATATATATATATATATATATATAAAAGAAGAATCTTGTTGTATTTAAATGCTATAGAAATTGAGGGCAGAATACATTGTTATCTATATCCTTATACCTTTAAGAGGAATCTTGTTGTATTTAAATGATATAGAAATTGAGGGCAGAATACATCGTTATCTATATCCTTATACCTTTAAGAAGAATCTTGTTGTATTTAAATGATATAGAAATTGAGGGCAGAATACATCGTTATCTCTAAACTTGACATGGTTTATTCAGTGCACCTAATATTGGACGAGTTATAACATAACCGACTTATATTAATTCGACCTATTTTAACCCGTCAAATGTAAGTTAACTTACTCGTTTGATATATAACCCTACTTGCTTGCAATTTTGCCTTTTGGAGCTTCACCAATAAGGTGGTAAAGTAACAGCCAAATCAGGTAGGACGTTGAAAGTAGAGGCGGAGCTAGTATAGAATTATGGGTTCGGTCGAACATAGTAACTTTGATCTAAACTCTGTATTTGTCTTCAAAAAAAAATTATTGAATACGTATAAACTATAGTAATTTAGAACCTAGTAACATAAACTAACTATAATGCCAAACTCACAAGTTTCAAATCATGGCTCCGTCTCTGATCGAAAGGATCTGAATGGAAAATTTTAGTTTACTCTTTTTTCTGGTGGAAGCTACCCGATCACTCGATTAGGAAGAAGTTTCTCAAGTTAGGAGTCCTCCCAAAGACACACAAATAAAGTTATATTATATCTAGACGAGATATATTTTATTTATATGGTGGATCGTTAATTTGACTTGTATGCCTCATCAATACATAGAGAAAAACGTCGGACTAATTAGCATATTCTTCAGCAAATACTTGTTCACACCAGTCACCTAACTTGTTAACCATAATAATTCTTTATTTAAGTGGAAATTAACCCAACCCATCAATTTATCTATTTCTTGGCTCATATCAATGTGAAACATGAACACCCCCCAACTATCAGAAAGCTTTAGACTTTATTTGTTTATGTCTTTATCTTGTAAATAAAAGTTATACTTTTTGTGAATAGTGAAAGGTAATAAGTAGAAGTGGAGTGGGATAGAAATAATACTTTACATCATTATGGGGAACGGTGGAGTTACAACATTCTCTCTTTTTTTAGAATTTTATATTTGAAATTTACGGATCCACTAATTCAGATTCACGCCGAATAAGTCCTATTAAAGGAAAAGTTCCGAAGTTTCTTTAATTTATAGGATCTTTACACAAATAGTCGACTATATCCATTGTTTACTTTTTCTAATCATATACGATTATACATATACCATACATAAATTATACATATATATTATATTTTTACCAGCTATTTTTAGTTTAAACGATTAGGCGAGCGACTATTTGGGTTAAATCTTCTTAATTTATTTACAAAACTTGAACCAAGAGAGATCTATAAACCTTTTGATTTTCCTATAGACGTTGTTGGTCCTATAATATTTGAGATCCTAAAATATATATGTTCTGTTTCGTAAGTCAATCTTTATATAGTAAGAAAAATCATGCTATCTTGTCCTTCTAGAGAATCTTCACTTTTTTGACCCCAACAATTAATTTAAAAAATGAAAAGATAGAGTGAACTTCGACCTACTGCATAAGTGGATATGTCAAACACTCAGCCAAAAATTAGCATCTATAAAATGCAGCAAATTAATTTGCTATCATCAATCTCATTCTAAAGTCTTGTTTATACTTCAATATTCTTCTTAAGATGGCCTTTTATTCGCGATTTTATTATATTTTCTACTTGTCTCTGTTAATGTTTTTACTAATTAGACTCTCTTCGGCACAGTTGTCTTCGGACTACTATGAGAAATCTTGTCCAAAAGCTATTTATACAATTAAAGACGCAGTGACAAATGCTGTGGCGAAAGAGCATCGCATGGGGGCCTCTTTGCTCCGTCTTCATTTCCACGATTGCTTTGTTAATGCATGTTTCTATCTAATACTTTATCTTTTGGTTTGCTTTTTATATGTTTTGTGCATGCGCGGATTATTGTGACATAGTTTTGTTTTTCACACTCAATTTATTATATATAAATTAAACTAGTGCGTGCAGGCGATACAACTAGTTGAATCAGAATTCACGAATTATTTTAGAATATAAAAATGCCGAAAACGAAACGTCTTTGCTCTTGAATAGAGTTGGTTTGCTGATAAAAAAATTCCGTTAAACTCGGCCCAATTTATGTGTGAATTGCATTTTTCCATTATATTCTATAGTTAAATTATAGGAAAAGAAGGAATTACCAAGGGCTGTCACATGAACAAAAAATTAGCATTTGAGACTAATGCCCTGGATGTATACGTAGTACGAACTAGTTTCTATCTTGCCCAAGTAGGATTATTGTTTCATATGTTATTTATTTATTTATTTGTTTTGAAATAAATATTGGGGTCATTTGATTCTTATCATACCACATTCTTGTTTAACCAAAAAAAAAAGGTCTTTGAGGGAGTTTGGACATAAGAATTATAAAATTTCGAAAAAAGTAAAAATAGTATTTGAAAATTAGAGTTGTGTTTGGACATGAATATAATTTTGGGATGTTTTTAAATTTTTGTGAGTGATCTGTAGTGAACATTTTGAAAATTAGCTTTTTGGAATTTTTCAGATTTTCAAAAAATTCCGAAATTTATTTTTCAATAAAAATCGAAAATTTCATGGCCAAACACTAATTTCGAAAAAAAGTCAAAAGGAAAAAAAGAATCTTTTTTCATGGCCAAATGGGCCTTTATGTAAAAGTAAAGCTGGGCTGTTGCAACGATATTTTCCTTTTATACAAACTATCACTGTTAATATTTATATTACACGGAAAATATCTACTTAATTACTTTTGATTGAATATTTTCCAAGTAATAGGGTTAAGAATTAAAAAGTACTAATATCTATTTTTTACAGGGATGTGATGGATCCGTATTACTAGATGATACTTCAGATTTCACTGGAGAGAAGACAGCAAAACCAAATTCAAATTCACTAAGAGGTTTTGATTTGATTGATACAATCAAGTCTCAAGTAGAGAAATTATGTCCTGGAATTGTTTCTTGTGCAGATATTATAGCTATTGCAGCACGAGACTCTGTTGCAATAGTAACTACTTTAATCTCTATCTTCCCTCTCCTAACTTAAACAAGTTTATAATTTCTTCTATTCAATTTCAAAATCCACAAGTTTATGATTTCTTCTATCCAAGGATTTGGGACCGTATATAATCAGTATATAATCTACGTAAATCAGCTAGAAGAAATTTAAGGTGAATCCGACTGGCTATTTATGTAAAGTTCCCTATATTTATGGATATTTTTTACTTTTAGCCCACGCCAGAAACTATTTACATTTGGTAGTCGAAAAAAGTGTATGAAATTTGTATAATTTTTGTATATAGCATACAAAATGTATATATATTAAAAAAAATTATTTTTTTTGTTATTATTTTGAGAACGACTATACAATATTATTTTCCGTATATTTATAGCTCAATGAAGTTCCTTTGGGCTTGGTGCAGCTAGGTGGGCCTTCGTGGACTGTCCAATTAGGTAGAAGAGATTCTACAACAGCAAGTTTAAGTTCAGCAAATAGTGATATCCCTTCTCCTTTGATGGATCTTACTGATCTTATTACCAATTTTGCCAATAAAGGCTTCACTGCTAAAGAAATGGTTGCCCTTGCAGGTAATTAACAATTCTTTTATTTTTCCAGTTTAAAGAAAATTTTATTATCGCCTTAGAAATAATTTGGAATGCGTACTTGGGCTCGAATAGAACAGAATATAAGCTAGCTTAAGCATTTTTTCGCTTATTTACTTGTTTGGTAAATACCAAACTTATAAACCAAGTACTCTAATGATTTTTCACTTATAAACACTTTTACTTCGATCAAGAATTATATTATTATGTTTCTAATATCTTTTATAATTTTTTAAATTCACTCTCCATTCTACTTATGTCGTTCTTCTTTATCCTTATAAAAACAATTTTTTTATTAGTTTAAATAATTTTTAAGAAATCTTGATCATTCTAAGAGAAAAATATTTATCAGCATATTTTTACCAAACGTAACTGCTTATTTTATATAGTTAGGGGTCGTTTGGTTGGGAAACAGTTATTCAATGATTAATTATACCGGGACTAGTTATATCACCATCCCATAGAGATAAAACAATACTACAATCCCGGAATTAGTTATACAACGATTTTATCTCAATCAAATATGGGTTAAATTCATCTCAAATAAAATCCGGGATTAATTATCCCTTATCTCTCATATCAAACGAGACCTTAGCTTCAGCACTATGCTCGTGAACTATTTTTAATCAACTAATTAAGCCAAACATACTCTAAATACAAAAATTCACATATTCGAATCCCCAACTATTTCAGAGATGAAGTATAGTTGATTGATTTATTGATTAATCTCGAAATATTTTCCAGGTGCTCACACCATAGGTCAAGCACAATGTACAACATTTAGGGAACGTGTGTACAACGAAACAACCATCGATTCATCGTTGGCTACATCGTTGAAATCAAACTGTCCGAGTACAGGTGGAGATGACAGCCTTTCTGCACTTGATGCAGCTACCCCTGCAATATTTGATAACCATTATTTCAACAACTTAAAGAAAAATAAAGGGATTCTTCACTCAGACCAACAACTATTTAGTGGTGGTTCTACGGATTCTCAGGTTACTACTTACGGTACTCGTCCTATAACATTTGCTGCAGATTTTGCAAAGGCTATTGTCAAAATGGGAAACTTAAGCCCGCTTACTGGAACCAATGGCCAGATTCGTACCAATTGCAGGAAAATCAACTAATTATTTTGCACAAACTTATGGGTTCGGTAAAACCTAGTAATTATATTAAGTTTTACTTAATATGTATGAATAATTTATCTTGAATCATCTCTATCTTTTATAGAATTCAAAATCCATAAACTCAAAATTCTAACTCCGCCTCTTATTCAGCATGCACTTAGTTAAATTGTAGTAGTAGTAGTAATTATGCATGTTCCTATGAATGAACTCAAGTTTGTATAGTGTTTGTATTTTCTTTTAAGAACAACTGTTTGCGAGAATAAATAATTTACACTTGTGTTGAAAATAGTACTTCCATTATTGGCCATCACTTTTTGTTTCCTCGAATTAAAATTCTAAAGTTGACTGAAAAATATTGTTCAAGGGGCTACCAGAGCGTATTATTTTTCGACTATTAAAAGTTTAAGGGGGAAAGTGGAATATACTCTTCAAAAATATATCCTCCATTTCTTTTCAGCAGCTGATAAGCTTCTAATTGATGCTTTTAAAATTTGTTTATGTCACAAACTAATAAAAAATCAGATTAGTTTTCAGTTGACAACCAATATCTTGAGATTGAAGAACTATAAGAATAATCTTGACAAAGAAAGGAAAAATAAAATAAAGATGACTCGACCCCTGATTTAGCACATATAATTAATAATATCTCCGTCTAAGCTGATCTTATGCCATTCATCTAAGTTGACTCGCAATATGAAATTATTTTAAAACATGGCCATATTATAAAAGCTGCCTACTTTCCAAGACAAAATGCAAATCTTACTTAATGACTGCATTGAAACTAATTAATGACCCATGTGATGACTTGATAATATGAACAGTGTCGGCCTAATTTTACATTAAATAGCCGTCCATCTAATTTCTTAAACTAAAAATAACCGACGAGTATATATAATAGAATTTATGTATAATCTATGTATACCGGCTAGAAAAAGTAAACATTGAATCTGACCGATTATTTTTGTAAACATATATACTAAGATCATTCTCAAAAATGGATTTTTACCTTCCTATACATTATTTGAAACCTTATTACCCTTCCTACTCAAGTTTCTATTTAATTACATGGTCATATACAATTTACCAATTATATACAAATAAGTTTTATATGGGTATCCCTTTATATTAGGAATTGAATAAGGAATATCAGTTATTTCCTTATCACTTAATACTTACCTCTCTCTCTCTCTCTGTCTCTCTCTCTCTCTCTCTCTCTCTCTCTCTCTCTCTCTCTCTCTCTCTCTCTCTCTCTCTCTCTCTCTCTCTCTCTCTCTCTCTCTCTCTCTCTCTCTCTACTCTCCTTCTCTGTTTTTTCCAATTTTTCTTTATTTGATGTTCTATGTTTTTAATGCTTTCTTGTTGTAAAGAGTTTTAATAGAATTCATCAATGGATTTCAATCGTTTTAACTTAGCAATTTCCTTTCATGTTGCACAATTAGTGTTCAAATTGAAATTATCAATTAATAAATTTTGAAGGTGATTAACTCTCCACCATTGACAACCATTAAAAAGCTTTGAAGCTTTGAAATTGAATTTGAATTTTCAAAAACTATTATTTGTTTGGATTGGGTGTTGTTGCAAACAATTGAGAATATTGTTTGGAGTTTATATCTCAATTTTGAGGATATTTTGGTGAAGATTATACTTGATTTTGGCTGAATTTCAGATTGAAACTTGAAGAAGAAGAAGAAGAAGAAGAAGAAGAAGAAGAAGAAGAAGAAGAAGAAGAAGAAGAAGAAAAAGAAGAAGAAGAAGAACACATGTCATACAATATACTTACGAAATTGTAGTAAAGTTGTATTATAATTGTATGTAAATTGTATTCTATTGTAGTTATATATATTTTTTATTTGAATGTTGTATGAAAGTTAAAAAATAGTTATATAATGTATGAATCGTTGTATAAAATTTGTATTTAAGTTATCAATACTATCTTTTTACATAAAGTTGTTGATATGTATCAAAATTATATTAAGAGAGTAAGTTTTGATTGGAATTTTAGAGAGGAAGAAGCACACACCACATACAAAATATACAAAAGACATATTGGATAAAATTTGTATAAAAATTGTATTTAACTTGTATGATATTGTAGTTGTATTTAACTGGGTATAAGTAATATATGAAAGTTATAGATAAGTTATATAATGTATAATTAGTTGTATGAAATTTATTTTTACTATGTATGTTGTTGTAGATATTCAAATTTGCATTAAATTTGTACGAAATTTATTTTTAATTTGTATGTTGATGTACCATACATTGTTCTTTTTCTCAATTGATTTATTAAAGAAAGAAAAATAGAGAATGAATTCCAAATCGACTCATGTGCGCTGATTCATATTTGTTTGAACAGAAAAATTTGAATCTGGTGTCTCCCCTACTGGATGATTCATGACACCCCTCTAATCTAATGCGTAGTGTTTGGTCACCTACTTAACATTTTGATGAACCCTTAGGCCCTCAATATACTTGTCCGGGTGACATAAACCCTAGCTAGCTAATTGAGGCCCTCGTGTGTATATATATGGTCAGATGAGAACACGCTCGTTAGCGATGTGAAAGCACCTAATGTGTTTGAGAGAGCGAAGGAGGAAATCGAGGCTCTTGTTCAGGCATTGCATCCTAAAAACACTACTAGAAATTCGCTAAAAATCGATCAAAAAAACCGACCAAAGTTTTTCGGTTATGGCCAATTACCGACCAAAACGCGACCATTAGGGTGTGGACGATGTTTTGATGGTCGGAATGGCTTACCAACCAAAGTTGGTCAGAAATTACCGACCAACTTTGGTCGGTAGCTTAAAACGACCATCTCACAAGTTTAAGTACATACCGACCAACTTTGGTCGGAATTATATTTTATTAATTTAATTTTACCAACCAAAGTTGGTCGGTTTAACTAAATTATATTTTTTATTAATTATTAAAATTTAAAAAAACTGACCAACTTTGGTCGGCAATTGAAAATATATATTTTTTTAAAATAATTAAAATTAAGCATTACCGACCAACTATGGTCGGTAACCTCAACAGTGCAGGCAAAATACTGACCAAAGTTGGTCGATAATGTTGAATTCTGGGAATTCAATGTTCATTAACCGACCAACTTTGGTCGGTATTTTGGAATAATTTTTTTTTTATTAAAAACCGACCAACTTTGGTCGTTTTTTCTGGGTTTAATTTTGGCATAAAATGCCTGTTTTGACAGCTACACCACCTGCCAGCATACCAATGCACCTAATAACAACAACAACAACACAACAATAATAACAACAACGACAACAACAACACAACAACAACAACAACAACAACACAACAACAACCAAAACATTCAATAAATACTTTAAAACTAACAAATTAAAGTTCAATTGAACATAAAAATTCAAAATCAAGTTAAAACTAATTACAATTAGTTCAAAACTGGTTCTATTTGTCTAGTTCAAAGTATATAAAAGTCAAGGGGTATTTTCTACAACAACATCATCACCGTCTGATGAACTTTTATTTATAAGACGGTATAGAGAATGGTCTTGTGGAGGACGGGAAGAACGATCACGGGGAGGACGGGAGGAACGATCACGAGCAGGACGGGAGGAACGATCACGTGGAGGTCGGCCCTCTGGAGATGACTCACGAGATCGGGGCAACGGAAAAGCTCCACTAGATAGGAGAGTTCTGATCTGAGCTTGCATGCCAAGGAATTGAGCATCTCTAAGCCTTTCTCTTTCCTTGGCCGCTTCTAGCTCGGATGTGAGCTTTGTCACTGTCTCCCGCATAGCGGAAAGGCTCTCCCTATTAAGTTGCTCGCCTTGCGAGGAAGTCCCTATTCTTCGCATTCCACACTTGTAGCGATGGAAGTTTTTAGTAGGAAGCCCGTATACCTTCCCCCATTTTGGACCGCCAACAGACTCCAACCATATTCTTTTAGCATCCTCGCCCGAAGGTTGGGTTGGCTCACCCGATTCACCAGCTGGATGACTACGGATGAATTCTTCCACGTTACTTTGGTAGCGACCCTATATTATTTTAAATTAAATCAGTATTTCAAAATTTTTATAAAAGTAAATTATAATACTTAAAGAAATATGAAAGCTTACATATGCAGTCGAAGCCCGGTCCTCGACCCACCTATCTTGATCCCCCTCTTTCTTCTTCTTCACAATATGCGTGTAACGACCCGGCCGGTCGTTTTGAGAGTAATAGTCCCGATACCCTATTAACTGCTTTCCCCAAATCTTTTTTTCTATTATGACTTGCCGGGATGATTGGTTTTGAGTTTCGGAGTGTTTTGAGACACTTAGTCCCTAAATAAGAGCTTAAACCCTAGGATTTGGACTGTAGTCAGAACTATATAAAGACGACTCCGGAATAGAATTCTGTCAGTTCCGTTAGCTCCGTTAGGTAATTTTGGATTTAGGAGCGTATCCGGATTGTGGTTTGGAGGTTCGTAGCTCATTTAGGCTTGAAATGGCGAAAGTTAAATTTTCGGAGTTTTGGGCCGGTAGTGGAAATTTTGATATCGGGGTTGTTTTCCGATTCTGGAAGTTGGAGTGGGTCCGTAATGTTGATTATAACTTGTGCGCAAAATTTGAGGTCAATCGGACGTGATTTGATAGGTTTCGACATCGGTTGTAGAATTTTGATGTTTCAAGTTCTTTAAGTTTGAATTGGAGGGTGATTCGTGATTTTAGCATTGTTTGATGGGATTTGAGAGCTCGACTAAGTTTGTATGGTATTTTAGGATTGGTGGGTATGTTTGGTCGAGGTCCCGGGGGCCTCGGGTGTGTTTCGGATGCTTAACGGGTGAAAACTTGGACTTAGAGGAATTTCTGAACTTTGCTGGTTCTGGTGTTTTTGCACCTGCGGAAACGAGACCGCAGGTGCTCGAGCCGCACATGCGGAGATGGAAGCGCAGATGCAATAAATCGAGAGTTGGCCTGGAATCACAGGTGCGAGGAAGTTTCCGCATCTGCGATGCCCGCAAATGCGCAAGGATGTTCGCACATGCGCAAGATGCGCAGAAGCGGAAGGGACTCCGCAGGCGCAAGGGCGCAGATGCGACCCTTTCTTCGCAGGTGCGAAGGCAGAGGGGGTAAGTGAGTTGCACAGATGCACACGTTTTCTGCACAAGCACACCCGCAGGTGCGAGCCCAGGTTCCGCAGATGCGAAAATACCTGAGCAATGATTAAAACTGAAGGACTTCGCAATTTTTATCATTTTTGGCTTTGCAAACTCGGGTTTAGGCGATTGTTGAGAGCATTTTCGAGGCATTTCTTGAGGTAAGTTCCTTGTGCTTATTTTTGGTCAATAATCTTGCCTTGCCATATATTTTTCCACCTAGTTAATATGTATTTGAGGTGGAAATTGGAAGTTGGAAACTAGGGATTTGGGAGTTTGAATTGTGGATTGGAGGACCATTTGTTGTCGGATTTTAGGAAATTTGATATGGTTAGACTCGTGAGTGAATGAGCTTTCTAGTTTAGTGAATTTTGTCGGATTTCGAGATGTGGGCCCCGGGGGCCGGGTTTGAGCCAATTTCGGATTTTGGCCTAATTTTTGTAGTTTTTCTTGTGGGATTCATTCCATTAACGCGTATTGATGGTATTGTACTGTTTTGAATAGATTCGGGCCATTTGGAGTCGGATACTCGTGGCAAGAACGTGTTATCAGGTTGATTTGAGCGGTTCGAGGTAAGTGGCTTGCCTAACCTTGTGTTGGGGACTTTCCCCTTCGGATATCTTGATATTATTTGGTGTGTGGGCGCCGTGTACGTGAGGTGACGAGTACGTATACGGGCTATTATTACAAAAATCATGTTTAACCTTTTTAAATCATAAATTGCTTCTCTTATTAATTGTACTAATATGTTTAATTGTGTAGTTTAGACTAGAAAAGTATGCTTACGTGTTTTAACTGCCTAATTGACATTTTGTGCGTCATATTCAGTTATGTCCTTATTTGCCTTATCTGTGTCCAGTATAAACTGTATAATTCGATGTCATGCCTGTCATTTCATCTTGCGTTGCATATTTAAATTGGGACTACAGACGTATTCCGGGAGATCCCCTGCACTGCATATTTACTTTGGGACTACGAACGTATTCCGGGAGATCCCCCTGTACTTCATATTCATTTGGAACTATGGGACGTATTCCGGGAGATCCCCCTGTACTTTATATTTACTTTGGGACTACGGACATATTTCGGGAGATCCCCCTGTACTACATATTTACTTTGGGACTACAGACGTATTCTGGGAGATCTCCCAGCACTGCATATTTACTTTGGGACTACGGATGTATTCCGGGAGATCCCCCTGTACTGCATATTCATTTGAAACTACGGGACGGTATCCCGAGAGATTTCCCACTGTGTTTACCTTGTTTTGAGCTGAGGGCTCCCTTAACTGTTAAATTTTCGAAAATTTCTTTAACTATGTTACCGTAAATTCTACTTATATCTTTTACTGCTTAATTTATTATATTTACTCCGGTAGGGCCTTGACCTGACCTCGTCACTACTCGACCGAGGTTAGGCTTGGCACTTACTGGGTACCATTGTGGTGTACTCATGCCCTTCCCTGCACATGTTTTCGTGTGCAGATCCAGGTGCGAGCTATCAGCCTCGGGGTTAGTACGTGTTGCTGATTCTAGGAGACTTCAAGGTACTTCTGCTTGCGTCCACAGATCTTCGGAGTCCCCTTCTACTCCCTCGCCTAGATACTTTCTTTATTATCCTTAGACTTTTGTATAGAGCTACATAGATTATAGCAGCTTGTGACTTGGTGATATTCCGGGTCTTGGGAAATTATTTTGTGTATGCCGAGTGGTACCACTCTTGGCTATTTAAAATATACTGTTTATGTTTAAAATGTTGTGTTTCTTTTATATTTTTTGCAATAGTAGGCTTACCTAGTCGTAAAGACTAGGTGTAATCATGACACCTTACAGAGGGTTAATTTGGGGTCGTGATAATGCATCTCCTTAAATAGCTCATCATGACTCATTGGACGCCCTTACTTCTTTTCCTGCAAATAAATTAATTTAGTTAATAAACAGAATAGATATACTTAGCAAAGTAAAATAATTTAAGCACGTACCAATCTTCTTTTTATTGTCCCTAGACTGATCGCACCTCCAGTGTGCAAGGATCCTCCCTTCTCGGATGCGCGAGCTTTCTTTCCTTTTTCGCTCCTCTCTAAGAACTCTGCGGTAAGTCATTGCCTTTGCAAATCATTCCACAAATTCTCAAGTAACCAGCCAGACCTCTTATTCTTCTTTCTAGCATCCGAGAAAGCATCCGCCAATCTCTTGCGAGCTTTATGATGAAAATTTGTAGCCACTTCCGCAGTATAGAGGTCTTCCCATACACACTTGCTCTATATTTCAAAAGTTAAATATTAGATAGAAACATCATAAATATAAATTATCAAACTGTTTAAAAGAACATTTATACCTTAAATTGATTGAAAATTTGTTCCTTCAGCGAGAATGGGCAATCAGTCCAAGTCGTATAAGGGCCATCATAAAACTTTCTGATGGTATCGTAGTCTTATTACCCGGCCTGAACCTGCAATTTAACAATAAAAATACATTAATATCTTAGTAAAAATGTTACAAATCAATAGACACAAAAATAATGAATAACACTTACCCATCACCCTCAGGGACTATGATGATCCTGCCATATCGATCATAATGCACTACCTCGTCATTACCATCCAAAGCATGTGTATCACAGGCATGTGAAGACGGTGTAGGCGGGTCAGAGCTACTGCCTCGCAGGCGAATGCCTACAATAGATAGAGTCGATGATGAAGATGGTTGCGATCCCTGTGACTGCGACATAGCTGGATGCGACCCAAGTGGATGTGATATTGATGGCTGTGACCCGAGTGGCTGTGACATGGATGGATACGATCCATGTGGCTGTGATATATAGGGATGTGATCCATGTGGATGTGATGTAGATGGCTGCGATGCAGATGGCTGTGAGGCAGCTGGACTGTATGTCGGACGTATAGTCCTATGGCCCTGTGATAGAAGACCTGGTGTCTGAATGAAGGTGTACGGCTCGTGATGCTGTGGCAGCTCAGTATAGCCGTGTGGTGGAGGATAAGACTCTGAAAAGGGTGGACAAGAGGGACTATTAGTTTCTACCCTCCTCTTTCCCTTCCTGCCCTTTTCTCGACCCCGAGAACTAGTAGGGTCATTGTTACCTTGACCCTTTCCTGCCATCTGCATAATATAATACACATTTAGATTGAAACATATAAGAAACTAGCTATAAAACGAGAGTGCTTTAAAAAATCAACTTTTTAATCCTCATCGACGTATTGTTCCTCGTCCGAGAATTCTTCGTCCTCACTTGTTTGAGCTTCATCAGTTGATTCTTCGTCCTCATTTTCTATAATTGTTACTTCATTTATATCAACTTCTTCCAATATGTGTTCAGGATGTTCCAAATCATTTTCTAACTGATCGTCCACTATTTGGTGAACATTGGAGATATCGTTTTGATATGCAACATCTAACACATTCTCGACTTCCACCCTACCTACATGCTTAGTTTTTATTACAACCCACCAATCGGACTTATTCCGCCGTAATGGATAAGGAGCATAATACACTTGCCTAACGTTATGTGCAATTATGAAAGGATCATAGCGATTATACTCCCTCGTATGATTAACCTCAATTATGTTGTATTGGTGGTGTACTCTTGTACCTCTTGTTGGATTTGGGTCAAACCACTTGCTTCTAAAGAGTATCAATTTCTTATATGGCCAACCTGTATATTCTAGTTGTAATATTTCTCTGACCACACCATAATAATCAATATCTCCAGCTTAGTTGCCATCACCACCTTGAACCCACACCCTGTTGTTGTTGCTATTTTTGTTTTTAGAGCAATGTTCTATATGAAACTTATAACCATTCACTACGTACTTAGACATTGTTGTGACCTGAAGCCCAGGTCCCCAAGATATATCTTTCAAAAATTGATTTACACCATTATTTGGATTATTTACCTACATAGTGTTAAAAAAATTCATAAGTTAGCACAACTTATGAATCATTTTTTATACATTCACTACGTATATATATATACTTA
Organism: Nicotiana tabacum; assembly: GCF_000715075.1. Lineage (NCBI taxonomy): Eukaryota > Viridiplantae > Streptophyta > Magnoliopsida > Solanales > Solanaceae > Nicotiana > Nicotiana tabacum. Next base: position 10,141,233 of record NC_134101.1, on the reverse strand, counting down.
CAAACTGTTTGAACCACGTATCAAATCTCGTATATATATATACACTTACAAACTGTTTGAACCACGTATCAAATCTCGTATATACAACATCATGGCCAAATTGACCCATGAAGTGACTGTGACACATCAAATATTTTTAGTAGTTGCATCAATATGTAGTCACAGTAAATTTTACATTTTGATAACTAATAAATCAATACTTACTTGAGAAATGGTACAACTTCGGGACAATTTAGCAACACATGAAGTGTAGCTGACTTGTATTCCATATCACTCAAACTTCTCTTTCTAACATCCTTAGAACATCGGCATGGTTCATTGAATATGGACATTGGCGGATATAATGGATCATTCACACATTCGACCGTGTGCCTATTGTGCCTATTCCTAGAACATGGCACGTTACTCTCAAAATAATAAGAACAAAAATATGCAGTTTCCTTTGCAAGATAGGCTTCGCATATAGATCCTTCAATCCTATTGTCACGCCCCGAACCTAGGAGCGAGACAAGCACCCCGTGCCTCACCTAACCTGGCGTACCAAATTGCGACTAAGGGACTCTGAACACATAATGTCATACTTTGGCCATGGGGCCACCTTGCAAGACAATTTGCGAAGCAAAATATAAAACTGAATGGAAACTAGCACTAACTAAATATCAATATAAAGCTAGGCCGACAAGGCCGTCATAGCTACTACAGCTGACAAACCACCAATTTATACAAACCCAACATAATGCACTAACCAACAGGATATGCCTACAAGCCTCTACTGATAGATGTACTATGATCGGAACAGGGCCCCGACCTACCCATAACATATATACAGATATACATAAGATGTACACAAAACTCTAGTCCTGGCAACTCCGAAAGACGTGGAGCTTACCGATCAGGCGGAACTCGGAAAACACCTACTGAGGAGGTCTACCCGTCTGTCTGTCTGAACCTGCACGCATGAAATGCAGCGCCCCCAAAAAAGGGACGTCAGTACGAAATAATGTACCGAGTATGTAAGGCAATAAAATAACTAAAATCTGAAACTGAACTGATAATATGATAACTGAAATTAACTGGGAGTCAAAGATGATCTGGAGATATACTTACCTGCTGATACTGACTCAACTCCTTCAATATAGTAAGTAAAATAATTGTACGGCCTTATAAGGCTCGGTATATATAACTGCTCTGCCATAGTAGGCTCGCTTATAGGCGCTCGGCCATACTAGGCTATGTATCTCGACCATGCTGGGCTCGCTCATAGGCGCTCGGCCACAGTAGGCTCGGTATATAACTTTCCATCTGATCAGAGGTTGCCCAATAGGGGCCTGCCCATCGATTATAGCTCGATGGTAATGAAAATACTGTAATACTGTATATATAGGCTTGCTGCTCTCTTGACTGGAAGAAGACAATACTAAAATTGAATATAGAGTCTCGATAAGGAATAATATTGTAACTTATGAGACTAGAATAGTGTGAATAAATTCATGAATATGAACTTCTCTTTTGTCTCATTACTAACACATGTAGCTACGAGATCATGCCAAAATGAAGGAAGGCTTAGCCTTAACATACCTTATCACAATCTTTTCAATCACCAAGTTGAACTCACCTCTTCGCACCTTAATCTACAAGAATGATAATAATACTATCGTTAAGTTACGAAAGGTACAACTATCGCACAACGAACGACAAACCTATTTTGTATTAAAACGGGCAGCATCTCCCCTATAATATGCCCTTCCTCCAACTTCAAGATAACACCAACAATACAAGGACAGAACAATAACAACATATATACATCATTTTCCAGCCCTATATACACCATCAAATACTACAAAACAGCCCAACACACCCCAATCTCTTCGTACACAAAACGACCACCGTAGTAGTGTCAAACGACCCGAAAATGTTATGACGAACGACCAGCCAACCACCCTACATTTATATGGTGTTTATAAACCCCCTTCCTCCTCCAAAACTCCACAAAATAGTAATAAAACACGCAGCCCAACAGCAACACAAAACAGTCCACAAAACAGTCCGCTACAAGTGAATAACTCGAACTCACGGCTTCCGATCACCATCCCGTGAGTTCTTACAAGTATAGAACGACTTACCATGAATTTACAGAAGAAAAAAATGGATGAAAGAGAGCAGTAAACTCACCTTATTTGTTGGATAACTCAGCTCCTATCTTGGTTCTTCAAACTCTAAGTTTTACCTCCAATTGGAACTTGAAAGGGAGAGAAAATCAATTAGGGTTTGTGGGAAATTTTTGGGAGGATTCTTTGCAGAGCTTATGTCTGGTTATTATGCTCTATTTTAAGTCTAATATATGAAGAAAATAGGCCCTTAAAAGGCCTCTTTGGACGACCCGAAATGGCCCATTTTTGGGCTTTCATTTAAGCAAGTAGGTGACACACCTACTTGTCACCTAGCAGCTTGCGCAGTATCGCAAAAATGCACATATCTCTCTACTCCGATGTCGTATTGACAAATGGTTTAATGCGTTGGAAAATAGACTCATAGATCTTTAATTTGATGGGTGGAACACACCATAACTCTAAGTATATTGGGAGAAAATTGCAGTTACATTTGACCCAAAGTTTCAGTAAAACTTATGAATGTAACTTGTGATGACTTTCATCGACTTTTGTTCCACAACTCGCTTGACTTAAAAACATAACACACGGATGTAATACGACTAATATAAATCATAACATAATCTCTTTATCATGTTAATCACCCTAGTCTCACCCCAAAGGTACATGTTATAACATTCCCAACTTGTCGACTTTCGATGAAACATTGTTTTATTTAATTGCTTTAGCTTCTGAACTGTCCAACCCTCTTTGTACTTGTTGTTCATGATCTTCAATATTTGTAACCTCAGAGGTAACATGATTAACTTACTTTATATACTTTTAAATATTATCTCATTTTTTTGTCCTACATTAGTTTGCTTACGACGCATTTTTACATACGAAAATATAGGGTGTAACATCACTCCCCCTTGGGAACATTCGTCCTCGAATGTTTACTCTTGGAGACTTTGGAAACTTTTTCCAGAGTATCCTTCGTACACTAGGTTAAAACCAACCTGCACGTAGCCAGAAACATACTATGCATGCCACACATGGCCAATCTTTATAAATAGCAGCAATTTGCCTCACCGACCGTAAATCATAAATATTGAAAGTGAAAAATAAAAGCTTACCTGATGACCTGCTAGCCTACATAGAGCTATGTTGTAGCGTCCCATCTCGAACCATATCTTCATTTTGAAATAGGTGGGGGTATTTAGACTTCATTTCTTCCTCCGATTCCCACGTCATCTCTTCTACATTCTTGCTCCTCCATAAAACCTTTACGGAAGCTACCTCCTTATTTCGTAGATTGCGGATTTGTCGGTCTAGGATGGCAACTGGAATTTCCTCGTATGACAAGTCCTCTGTAATCTGTACATCATCCGTGGGCACCACTCGGGTAGGATCGCCAATGCACTTCCGTAGCATAGATACGTGAAAAACCGGATGGACAGACTCCAATTCTGAGGGCAACTCTAACTCATAAGCTAGTTGGCCCACTCTCCGAATGATCCTATAAGGCCCAATATACCGTGGGCTAAGCTTTCCTTTCTTGCCAAACCTCATCACGCCCTTCATAGGTGATACCTTTAAGAATACCCAGTCATTAATCCTGAACTCTAAGTCTCGTCGCCGCACGTCAAAATATGACTTCTGATGACTCTGAGCTGTCAACAGTCGCTCCCGGATAACCTTTACTTTCTCTACGGCCTGCTGAACCAGGTCTGGCCCATGTAACCCAGATTCTCCAACATCAAACCACCCTATAGGAGATCTGCACTTACGCCCATACAAAGCCTCATACGGAGCCATCTGGATACTGGAGTGGTAACTGTTATTATATGCAAACTCGATAAGAGGTAGATGTTCATCCCAACTTCTTTTAAAATCCAACACACATACTCGTAACATATCCTCGAGCGTCTGAATTGTGCGCTCGGCTTGTCCATCAGTCTGTGGATGAAAAGCTGTGCTGAGATTCACCTGAGTCCCTAGACCTCTCTGAAATGACCTCCAAAAATGTGCTGTAAACTGAGCCCCACGGTCAGATATAATAGAAACTGGTACTCCGTGTAGCCGCACTATCTCCTTAATATATAACTTTGCATAATCTTCTGCTGTATATGTAGATCTGACCGGTAGGAAGTGAGCTGATTTCGTGAGCCTATCGACTATCACCCATATGGAATCGAACTTACGATTAGAACGAGGTAAACCCATGATAAAGTCCATGTTTATCGCCTCCCATTTCCATGTCGGGATCTCTATAGTCTGCATTAGCCCTCCGGGCTTCTGGTGTTCTACCTTCACTTGCTGGCAACTAGTACATTGGGCGACAAACTCAGCAATGTTCTTCTTCATATCATTCCACCAGTACATATCCTTAATGTCATGATACATCTTCGTCGATCCAGGGTGGATGGAATACCATGAATAATGTGCCTCTGACATAATCCTGTCTCGTAGCCCTGCTACATCTGGAACACACAAACGACCCTTGTATCTGAGAACCCCATCTCCCTTGAGCTCTAACAATGGCTTCTTCTGCTGCGGAACTCGCTCTCTCAACTCGACCAACTCTGGGTCCTCGTACTGCCTTTCCTTGACTTCAGCTATGAGGGATGATTTTGCAGTGTTTTGGATTACAACTCCACCATCCTCAGAATCTACTAACCGAACCCCCAACGAAGCCAATTGATGAATATCTCTAGCTAATTGTCTTTTCTCGGGCTCTACATGTGCTAAGCTACCCATAGATCGGCGACTTAAGGCATCTGCTACAACATTAGCTTTTCCTGGATGGTAGAGAATGTTAACATCGTAATCTTTCAATAACTCAAGCCATCGCCTCTGTCGCAAATTCAACTCTTTCTGCTTGAAAATATATTATAGGCTTTTATGATCAGTAAATATATCAACATGAACACCATATAAATAATGCCGCCATATCTTAAGTGCATGGACAACCGCAGCTAACTCGAGGTCGTGGGTCGGATAATTCCTCTCGTGCTTCCTCAACTGCCTTGAAGCATATGCAATTACCTTCCCATGTTGCATCAGGACACATCCTAACCCGACACCTGATGCATCACAATACACGGCATAACCCTCTAGACCCTCTGGAAGTGTTAGAACTGGAGCTGAGGTCAACTTGTTCTTAAGCTCTTGGAAACTCCGCTCACAAGCCTCTGTCCATTGAAACTTAGTTTCTTTCTGTGTCAACTTCGTCAATGGTGCCGAAAGGGAAGAAAAACCCTCTACGAACCTCCGATAGTATCCTGCTAAGCCTAGAAAGCTACGAACCTCTGTCGGAGTGGTAGGTCTAGGCCAAGATTTCACGGCCTCAATCTTCTGAGTGTCCACCTTTATCCCTTCATCTGATACAATATGCCCCAAGAATGCTACAGACTTCAACCAAAACTCACATTTAGAAAACTTAGCATACAACTTACGATCACGGAGGGTTTGGAGTACCGCTCGCAGGTGGTCCGCATGCTCATCCTCTGAACGGGAATAAACCAGAATATCATCAATAAATACTATCACGAACAGATCTAAAAATGGCCGGAATAGGCTATTCATTAAGTCCATAAATACAGCGGGTGCATTAGTCAACCCGAAGGACATGACAAGGAACTCGAAGTGGCCATATCGGGTCCTGAAGGCTGTCTTCGGAATATCTTTTTCCCGAACTCTGACCTGGTGGTACCCCGACCTCAAATCAATCTTGGAAAAGCATCTAGCTCCCTGCAACTGATCAAACAAGTCATCGATCCTTGGAAGTGGATACTTATTCTTAATAGTTACCTTGTTCAACTGCCTATAATCGATACACATCCTCAGCGAGCCGTCTTTCTTCCGCACAAATAGTACCGGTGCACCCCAAGGTGAGGTACTGGGCCTAATGTAACCTTTCTCCAGCAAATCTTTTAACTGCTCCTTCAACTCCTTCAATTCGGCAGGTGCCATTCTATACGGAGGGACGGATATTGGTTGAGTTCCTGGAAGCAAATCGATGCTAAAATCAATCTCTCGCTCTGGAGGAATACCTGGAAGCTCATCTGGAAACACATCTGCATACTCTTTGACTATGGGAATAGACTGAAGTGTAGGTATCTCAGCATCTGCATCTCTAACTCGCACAATATGATAAATGCACCCTTTTGCGATCATTTTCCTCGCCTTCAGATAGGAAATAAACCTACCTCTGGGTGTTGGTGTATTACCTACCCATTCAAGGACTGGCTCACCCGGAAAATGAAATTTGGCTACCTTTGCTCGGCAATCAACTGTGGCATAGCAAGCTGCCAACCAGTCCATGCCCATGATAGCATCAAAGTCCATCATCTCTAGCTCAACTAGGTCAGCTGAGGTCTGACGACTACAAATTGTCACCGTACAACCTCGGTAAACCCGTCTAGCAATAATCGATTCTCCGACCGGTGTAGATACCGCAAAAGGATCACTTAGTATTTCAGGCACTATACCAAACTTCCTCGCGACAAATGGGGTAATATACGATAAAGTAGATCCTGGGTCTATCAAAGCATAAGCATCGTGAGAGCAAATGGTTAATATACCTGTCACAACGTCTGGTGAAGACTCCTGGTCCTGTCGACCCGCTAAAGCATAGATACGGTTCTGATTACCACTTGAACTGGAACCTCTACCTCTGCCTCGACCTCTACCAACCGAAGACTGAGACTCACGCCTTGAAGGATGCACGGACATAGATGATCCTGTTGCTGAACTCGCTGGTTGTGCCATTCCCCCAGAATCTCTATTTGGGCAATCTCGCATCATATGCCCCGGACGCCCACATGTATAACAAGCATCAGAACCTGCTCGGCATTGACCCAAGTGTCCTCTACCACAGATGTCACACCGCGGAGGAAATGACCATGTCTGCGCAGAACCTCGTTGTCGCTGCAAACCCGACGCCCGTGAGCTCTCACCTGGTCCTGACTGAGTATAGCGGTCATACCCGTAACCCTGTAACTGAGGTGGCGGAGGCCTAGGTGGCCGTCCGAAGTACTGGGTCCTATAACTACCCTGAGATTGCTCCTGAGACCTGGGAAATCTCATCCTCTTACGTTGCCCTTGCTCAGCCCTCTCTGTACCCTGCTGCCGACGCCTACCCCTTTCTATATTCTGGGTGAATGCCTGAATCCGGGAGATATCCATACTATCCTGCAATGCAGCGGTGGCACATGCCTCGGTTAACTCTGGGGCTAACCCTGCTATAAACCTGTGAATCCTGTCCCGCATAGTAGAAACTATGGATGGTGCATATCTGGCCAATGAGTCAAAACGGAGACTATACTCTCGAACACTCATATTACCCTGCTTGAGGGCTAGAAACTGATCGACTCGAGCCTGTCGGATCTCCCGCGGTAAGTACTGGTCAAGGAAAGCATCTGAAAAATTCTCCCAAATAGCTGGAGGTGTATCACGTCCCCTGGACCTCTCCCATCCCTCATACCAAAGGATGGCTATATCTCGGAGTCGAAAAGCTGCTAGCTCAACTGCCTCTTTCTCCGTGGCATGCATAACACGAAAGATCCTGTGAAGCTGATCTATGAAATCCTGCGGGTCCTCCCTCTGATCTGTCCCCGTGAACTCTGGGGGACTCAAAGCAATAAACTCTCGGACCCTTGAACTCCCAGACCCCTCAGAAGTTCCTGCACTAGCTGATGCCCTAGCATGTTGCTGGGTAGCTACCAACTGTGTCAACAAATGCACCGCACTCCTTAAGTCCTGATCTGATGGAAGTGGAGGGGGAACTGGATGTGCGGTTTCCCTAGGAATCTCCGTAGTTGGTGGAGGAGCCGGTAATGGCTGAGTAGGGGTCTCCCCTTGAGCCTCAGACTGGGCCCCATCTACTGGAGGTACCCTGTTGGTCCCCTCACCTACTACTGTATCTCTCCTCTGGCTAGCCGTAGTCTTCCTAGTCACCGTCATCTGTGCATGCAAACACCAACACATAAGTTTAATTCAAATTTCCTATAACTCAGTTCTATAGCACGATTTAGATTTCAAAGAAGTGTAACCAACTCCTAAATGCCCTGTAGTTCCTTGCTTATATAATGTGGTGCACAACACATCTATAAACAAGACCCTACTAGACACGGCTTGTAGACTCCCTAGGACAGAACTGCTCTGATACCAAGTTTGTCACGCCCCGAACCTAGGAGCGAGACAAGCACCCCGTGCCTCACCTAACCTGGCGTACCAAATTGCGACTAAGGGACTCTGAACACATAATGTCATACTTTGGCCATGGGGCCACCTTGCAAGACAATTTGCGAAGCAAAATATAAAACTGAATGGAAACTAGCACTAACTAAATATCAATATAAAGCTAGGCCGACAAGGCCGTCATAGCTACTACAGCTGACAAACCACCAATTTATACAAACCCAACATAATGCACTAACCAACAGGATATGCCTACAAGCCTCTACTGATAGATGTACTGTGATCGGAACAGGGCCCCGACCTACCCATAACATATATACAGATATACATAAGATGTACACAAAACTCTAGTCCTGGCAACTCCGAAAGACGTGGAGCTTACCGATCAGGCGGAACTCGGAAAACACCTACTGAGGAGGTCTACCCGTCTGTCTGTCTGAACCTGCACGCATGAAATGCAGCGCCCCCAAAAAGGGACGTCAGTACGAAATAATGTACCGAGTATGTAAGGCAATAAAATAACTGAAATCTGAAACTGAACTGATAATATGATAACTGAAATTAACTGGGAGTCAAAGATGATCTGGAGATATACTTACCTGCTGATACTGACTCAACTCCTTCAATATAGTAAGTAAAATAATTGTACGGCCTTATAAGGCTCGGTATATATAACTGCTCTGCCATAGTAGGCTCGCTTATAGGCGCTCGGCCATACTAGGCTATGTATCTCGACCATGCTGGGCTCGCTCATAGGCGCTCGGCCACAGTAGGCTCGGTATATAACTTTCCATCTGATCAGAGGTTGCCCAATAGGGGCCTGCCCATCGATTATAGCTCGATGGTAATGAAAATACTGTAATACTGTATATATAGGCTTGCTGCTCTCTTGACTGGAAGAAGACAATACTAAAATTGAATATAGAGTCTCGATAAGGAATAATATTGTAACTTATGAGACTAGAATAGTGTGAATAAATTCATGAATATGAACTTCTCTTTTGTCTCATTACTAACACATGTAGCTACGAGATCATGCCAAAATGAAGGAAGGCTTAGCCTTAACATACCTTATCACAATCTTTTCAATCACCAAGTTGAACTCACCTCTTCGCACCTTAATCTACAAGAATGATAATAATACTATCGTTAAGTTACGAAAGGTACAACTATCGCACAACGAACGACAAACCTATTTTGTATTAAAACGGGCAGCATCTCCCCTATAATATGCCCTTCCTCCAACTTCAAGATAACACCAACAATACAAGGACAGAACAATAACAACATATATACATCATTTTCCAGCCCTATATACACCATCAAATACTACAAAACAGCCCAACACACCCCAATCTCTTCGTACACAAAACGACCACCGTAGTAGTGTCAAACGACCCGAAAATGTTATGACGAACGACCAGCCAACCACCCTACATTTATATGGTGTTTATAAACCCCCTTCCTCCTCCAAAACTCCACAAAATAGTAATAAAACACGCAGCCCAACAGCAACACAAAACAGTCCACAAAACAGTCCGCTACAAGTGAATAACTCGAACTCACGGCTTCCGATCACCATCCCGTGAGTTCTTACAAGTATAGAACGACTTACCATGAATTTACAGAAGAAAAAATGGATGAAAGAGAGCAGTAAACTCACCTTATTTGTTGGATAACTCAGCTCCTATCTTGGTTCTTCAAACTCTAAGTTTTACCTCCAATTGGAACTTGAAAGGGAGAGAAAATCAATTAGGGTTTGTGGGAAATTTTTGGGAGGATTCTTTGCAGAGCTTATGTCTGGTTATTATGCTCTATTTTAAGTCTAATATATGAAGAAAATAGGCCCTTAAAAGGCCTCTTTGGATGACCCGAAATGGCCCATTTTTGGGCTTTCATTTAAGCAAGTAGGTGACACACCTACTTGTCACCTAGCAGCTTGCGCAGTATCGCAAAAATGCACATATCTCTCTACTCCGATGTCGTATTGACAAATGGTTTAATGCGTTGGAAAATAGACTCATAGATCTTTAATTTGATGGGTGGAACACACCATAACTCTAAGTATATTGGGAGAAAATTGCAGTTATATTTGACCCAAAGTTTCAGTAAAACTTATGAATGTAACTTGTGATGACTTTCATCGACTTTTGTTCCACAACTCGCTTGACTTAAAAACATAACACACGGATGTAATACGACTAATATAAATCATAACATAATCTCTTTATCATGTTAATCACCCTAGTCTCACCCCAAAGGTACATGTTATAACATTCCCAACTTGTCGACTTTCGATGAAACATTATTTTATTTAATTGCTTTAGCTTCTGAACTGTCCAACCCTCTTTGTACTTGTTGTTCATGATCTTCAATATTTGTAACCTCAGAGGTAACATGATTAACTTACTTTATATACTTTTAAATATTATCTCATTTTTTTGTCCTACATTAGTTTGCTTACGACGCATTTTTACATACGAAAATATAGGGTGTAACACCTATTCCTCTGCTTAACAAATTATTTGCATTTGCCAATTGTCCTACATAATGTCATGTTAGCCAAGAACATTCAAATAAAATAGAATATTACATCAAACTTATAATATTACATCTCAAAGGGATACATCCATCTGTATTGAACAGGCCCTCCAAGTCGTGCCTCGTGTACAAGGTGTATTGGAAGATGTTCCATCACATCAAAGAAACCACATGGGAATATTTTTTCCATCTTACTAGAAATTACACGGATGTTCTGGTCCATCCGAAGTAGGTTTTCTTCCCTTAATGTGGTAGAACACAAGTCTTTGAAAAATAAACTAATCTCTGTGATGGGTTTCCAGATTCTTTCAGGCAAACCACAAAATGCAATAGGCACTAAGGTCTCCATGAAAACATGGCAGTCATGACTTTTCAAATGGCTCAACTTCCCTACCTCCATATCTACTTTTTTTCCAAGATTCGACGCATAACCCTCAGGCATCTTCAATTTCGTAACTCAATCACAAATTTGTCGTCTTTCCTCCAAAGTGAATGTGTAACTTGCTTTGGGCTTGAACACCTTACCATTGTTTGCTGTCTGCAAGTATAATTCAAGCCGCCTGCAATATTCTTGTAAGTCCATTTTAGCCTTCGGGTTATCTTTTGTCCTACCTTTAACATCCATCACTGTGTTGAATAAATTGTCAAAATAATTCTTCTCAATATGCATGACATCAAGGTTGTGTCGGAGAAGATTATCCTTCCAATAAGGCAACTCCCAAAATATACTCTGTTTCGTCCAATTATGATTAACATAATATCCGGGGAATCTATAAGGTGGAGCCTCAGTAACTTTACTGAAATTCTGGACCCTCTCCCAAATTTCCTCACCTGAAAGTATCGGAGGTGGAGAATTATATTCCACTTTATTCTTCTTGAATGTATTTTTCATCCTTCTAAACTCATGATCATCGGGCAAGAATTGACGGTGACAATCAAACCATGATTGCTTTCGGCCATGTTTCAAAGTGAACGCTTTACTATTTTTCATGCAGTAAGGACAAGCTAGCTTCCCAGCAGTCATCCACCCAGACAACATTCCAAATACGCAGGAAAATCATTAATAGTCTACATTAAATTAGCATGCAAATTGAAATTCTGCTTGGTTGATATGTCATATGTTTCAACACCATCATACCACAATTGTTTTAGCTCATCAATCAAAGGTTGCAAATATACATCAATCAAACTTTTCGAATTACGGGGACCGGGGATAATACAATTTAAGAATATATATGGACTAGTCATACACAACTCAGGTAGTAGATTATAAGGTGTAAGAAAGACAGGCCAACATGAATATGGTGTCGCAGATATAGAAAAAGGCGTGAAGCCATCCGCACACAGACCTAACCGAATGTTCCTTGGTTCACTAGCAAAATCTGGATATGTCCTATCAAAGTGCTTCCAAGCTTCTCCATCTGAAGGATGACACATAACACCAGGTGGTCTTCTATTTTTAAAGTGCCATCTCATATGAGGAGCAGAACTCATTGACGCATATAACCTCTTTAACCTAGGTATAAGAGGTAAATAATGCATCGCCTTGACAACGACCATATTCCCGCTGGAAAGCCTCTTGAAACGAGGCTTTTCGCAAAATTTACAACTGTCTAAAGTTGCATCATCTTTATAATATAACATGCAACCATCTTCACAACAATCAATTCTCATTGACGAAAGTCCTAACTTAGAAACCAATCTCTTTGCCTTATAGAAATCACCAGGTAAGTTGATATTAGGGTCAACTAGTTCACTCATAAGGTCAATGAAAGAGTCCATGGCTGCTTGAGAAATATTCCAATCAGATTTGATACTTAGTAATCTAACTGCAACAGACAGCTCAGAGTGCGGACTTCCTTCATGTAGTGGACGACTAGCTTCCTCTAACTGTTCATAAAAATATTTTACGTCATCATTAGGAGTTTGTTCAACATTTTTATTGGGCTCACCCCCGAAGTGCATCCCAAAAGCATCCGCAACCATATCCTGAATTCTAGAATCAAGATTTGTATTCTCCACCGACCTACTACTTTCACCAACAACCATGTTATGAAATATCCCACGGCTACCATCGATCTCTCCATGATTAGTCCACACAAAGTAATTCTCTATAAAACCTTTCCTATAAAGATGAAGCTTAACTTCCTCTGATTTTTTAAACTTCATACAATCGCACCTGACGCAAGGGCACCTAATTACTCCTTCACTTTGATATGGTGGAAGTGACATTGCATGTCTAATAAAGTCATCAACCCCTTCTACAAAATCCTCCCGCAATCCCCGTCGATTAGGATAATTCCTATTGTACATCCAAGTACGATGTTCCATCTATACAAATAAAATAAGAATAAATTAATTTATTCTATAATTATAAATTAATTATATATTTTTTAGTTAATTCAAGATAATTATTTTTTTTAATTACACCAATTTATATCCTAAAAGTTCAATTCATATCCAAAAGGTCCAATTCATATCTTAAAAGTTCAATTCATATCCTAAAAGTTCAATTCACAAGAACAAATCCTAAAAACTAAAATTTCAATTCATATCCTACGAGTTTAAACATAAACTAACTAAACTAAAGAAATTCAACCCATACGCTAAAAGTTCGATTCACAAGAACAAATTAATTTATTCTACAATTTCAAGATAATTATTTTTTTCTAATTACATCAATTTATATCCTAAAAGTTCAATTCATATCCAAAAGGTCCAATTCATATCTTAAAAGTTCAATTCATATCCTAAAAGTTCAATTCACAAGAACAAATCCTAAAAACTAAAATTTCAATTCATATCCTACGAGTTTAAACATAAACTAACTAAATTAAAGAAATTCAACCCATACCCTAAAAGTTCGATTCACAAGAATAAATTAATTTATTCTACAATTATAAATTAATTATATTTTTTTTAGTTAATTCAAGATAATTATTTTTTCCTAATTACACCAATTTATATCCCAAAAGTTCAATTCATATCTAAAAGGTCCAATTCATATCTTAAAAGTTCAATTCACAAGAACAAATCCTAAAAACTAAAATTTCAATTCATATCCTACGAGTTTAAACATAAACTAACTAAACTAAATAAATTCAACCCATACCCTAAAAGTTCGATTCACAAGAACAAATCGTAAACCCTAGATTCTAACTAAACTATTCAAGACAATACAAAGTTAATAATTCAATTCTAACTAAACTATTCAAGACAATACATGTGATGACCCAAAATGTCATCTTTAAGTTTAATAAGTAATTCTGTATTCTAAGACCTCGAAAAGCACCATTTATCATTCCTCAACTTGCGTGCGCAGTCCGTAAAATTTTTCGAAAAGTTTTCATGTGAAAAATGGATTAAAATAGGAAATAGAGCTTTAAAACTCAATTAAGTTGACTTTGGCCAACATTTTGAGCAAATGAATCCGGATCAATATTTTGAAAATTTCGGTAGCTCCGTATCGTGATTTGGGACTTGGACGTATGCCCGAAATTTAATTTGGAGGTCCCTAGCTCAAGTTATGACCATTTAACAAAACTAGCAATTTAAAGGCTAAATATTCCAAGTTTGACCACGGGGTTGACTTTTTGATATCGGAGCCGGAATCTGATTCTGAAAATTTGAACAGCTCCGTTATGTCATTTATGACTTATGTGCCAAATTTGAAGTCATTCCGGATTCATTTAATATGTTTTGGCACGAGATTTGCAAATTAAAAGTTTAAAACTCAAAGTTCGAATCGGGGTGTGAATTGTAATTTCAGTGTTGTTTGATGTGATTTTAGACCCCGAGTCAGTTCGTATTATGTTACGGGACTTGTTGGTATATTCGAGCGAGGTCCCGAGTACCCCGAGAATGAAACAGATTGAAATCGGAACAAGAATTGGACTTAAGCAAAAATCTGAAATTTGGGTTCTGGTATAATCGCACCTGCGGAATTTTGACCGCAGGTGCGAGCTCGCAGAAGCGAGACTTCCATCGCAGATGCGGCCTTCGTAGGCATTTTTGTCCGCAGATGCAGAACCTCGCCTGGCAGCCCCTTTTCGCAGATGCAAGATTTTTCTCGCAGATGCGAGCTCGCATGTGCGAGCCTAGGCACCGCAGATGCGAAAATGCTGGGCAGAATACATAAAATCGGGTCTTAGCCATTTTTACTCATTTTTTAGATTTAAGTCTCGGATTTGGGCGATTTCAAGAGGGATTTTCACGACTTTGAACTGGGTAAATGTTCTTTACCATAAAGTGATTATATTTCACAAATCCATGTCTATATTCATCATTTATTTCGGATTTAGATGGAAGAAATTAAAATTTTTGTAAAACTTTCCAAAAACGAAAAATTTAGATTTGAAGGTCCATTTGATATCGGAATTGGACAAATTTTGTATGGTTGAACTCGTATCAGAACGGGTGTTCAGATTTCGCGAGCTTTTTCAGGATTTGAGATGTGGGTCCCACTGCCGAATATTTTAATGAATTTTAAATTTTTATCCGGAATATTATAAATTTATATGGAATTAATTCCTATGATTAGTATTAAATATATTGAATTATTTGTGAATAGATTTGAAGCTTTCGGAGGCAAATTTAAAAGGAAAAGCTGTGGTTGAATAGTTGATTGGAATTTACAAAGCGAGGTAAGTGTCGGGGTTAACCTTGACTTGAGGAAATAGAACCCTTAAATTATTTATTATGTGAATTGCATGTGAACGACGTATAGGCGAGGTGACGAGTGTATATACGTCGTCAAATTAATGGTTTGCTGCTTACTTGAAAAATCATAAATTATTTTTAATCATAAATTAAATATTATAATAATTGTTTCTCTCTTATTCTTTGTCAAATATTATTTCTTGAATTCCCGTATTAATTATTACATATTATTTGAATTATGTGCCTTAATTGTTATTTGACATTTAGCATATTAAATATTAAACTGCCTATTTGCTCCCTGATTTCCATAATAAATTGCTATTTGTCATTGTTTGCTTCATAATTAAATCATAATTATTGTATACTTGTTGTCTTATGATTTTATGTTAATTGTTGCGTTTATTGGGGAATTTCTTCTATAAGAATTGATTGGTAAATGAATATGTTGGAGGAGCGGGTAGCACACCGCAACAGGATTGATTATAATAAATATATTGGAGGATCGGGTTGCACGCCGCAGACTTATTAAAAGTCAATATTGGAGGATCGGGTTGCATGCCGCAACAGACTTATTTAAAAGTCAATATTGGGGGATCGGATTGCACGCCGCAATAGACTTATTTAAAAGTCAATATTGGGGGATCGGATTGCACGCCACAATAGACTTATTTAAAAGTCAATATTGAGGGATCGGATTGTACGCCACAATAGACTTATTTAAAAGTCAATATTGGGGGATCGGATTGCACGCCGCAACAGACTTATTTAAAAGTCTATATATATACTTGATTGAAATAAATATATGACAGACTTGATTAAAAGGAATATATTGGGAGAGCGGGTTGCACGCTGCAACAGAATTGAATGTGAATATATTGTGAGAGCAGGTTGCACGCTGCAACAGATTTGGGTGAAATAATAATGGATTAGGACTGCTGACTTGGCTTCAATTATTATAAATGAGTTACCTGATTTATTTCTATTATTGTTGTTGTTACTAATATTGCGTCCAAGTTAATGTAAGTGAACCGCCTTAGCCGCGTCACTACTTCGTCGAGGTTAGGCTCAGCACTTACCAGTACATGGGGTCGGTTGTACTGATACTACACTCTGCACTTCTTGTGCAGATTTTGGAGTTGGTTCCAATGGCGTATAGTTTGCTCGGATTACAGCTACTCGGAGGAGACTTGAGGTATAACTGTATGGCGTTCGCAGTTCTGAAGTCTCCGTCTATTGTACTTTAGCTGTATGTTTATTTCCAGCCAGCTTTATATTATTCAGACCTTTATTTGTATTTATTCTAGAAGCTCGTGCACTTATGACATCAATTCTGGGATGGTATTTAGACATCATTATTATTATGGATTATTTTAAAATTGCTTTCGCATTTGCTTCCTTGTTATTAATAAACTTAAAATTGTTTTAAAAATAGATAATGTTATTCTAACATTGGCTTGCCTAGTAAGTGAAATGTTAGGCACCATCACGGTTCGAAGGTGGGAATTTCAGGTCGTGACAATACAAACTCAAAATTGAAACACTCATCAATTAAAACTAATTCATAACTAATTGACTAATTAACAAAACTAATTAGTTAATAAAAATAATTAACAAAACTAATTAAAATAAGACCTAAACCCTAATCCTCAATAAAATGCAATGTTCAAATAATTGAAATACTAATCAATTGAAACTAATTCATAACTAATTAACAAAACCTAGAAATAATAAATAAATGGATTGTAATTCAAACCTAGAGTTTTTAGGAGATGGATAAGGAGAGGGGCGGCAGTGACAGTGGCAGCGGCGACGGCGGGGGCTGGGCGGTGGCGACGCGGGGTGGGGAATGGGATTTATGTGAGGAAAATAGAGAAGGAGAAGGGAAGGTATTGAGTGAGGGAAATAGAGAAGGAGAGGGGAAGATAAGAGAGAAATGGGGGTTCCCCCGTTTTTCAATTCTGATTTCATAATTACCGACCAAAGTTGGTCGGTACATTAAGTGTTGACCGTTTGACCAAAAACCGACCAACTTTGGTCGTTTTTTTTTTAAAAAAAAAATTAAATTCTTTTTTTTTTGTGTTTTTTTCTTAAAATATTATAAACTATAAAAAAATATTATAAACTATAAGCATTTATTTTATTTAACTATACAATTATTATAAATAATTATAAACTATAAGCATAATCTTTATAAATAATTATATTAACTATCTAAGTAAATTTGTTAAGTTATAATTAAGTATGTGAGTAATATCTCTCTCTCACACACACACATATACTATATTGTAATTGATGCTAATAACTTCTTTTTTCATTCGTTCATCACTAATAATGCATGACATAGATTAATCGATATATAGGTCGAGACGTTTTGATGAATCATCGATTAATATTCATCGATACATCTAAGTAAGTTATAAGTCGATGAATCAATTTACAAATAGATATATTTGATGATAAAATATATATACTAATTAGTATCTTCCCAAGTCTATCCCTAAAAGAACCCGACCTTGTGGTCCTAGCGCTTTGTGTTCTTATATATATACGGCTATCCCTAAAAGAACCCGACCCTGTGGTCCTAGCGCTTCGTGTTCTTATATATATATATACACATACAAACACACTTCACTGTAATACTTTAACTATATATATAGCTTGTTATAGTATATGTTAGTGTGTATATATATAGCTTGTTAAAGTTTGACCATGTTTGACCTATTAATTTAACTCGTTTACTTAATACTAATAACTTCTTTCGTTTATTTAATTTGTGATCCATATATATATATATATATGTCAAAGATGTTTAGTATTAATTCTTCTATTTTTCATTCATTCATCACTAATAATGCATGACATAGATTAATCAATATAGGTCGAGACGTTTTGTTTTTACTATTAGTTGATATAGGTCAAACGTTTTGTTTTTAATATTCATCGATGCATCTAAGTAAGTTATAAGTCGATGAATCAATTTACAAATAGATATATTTGATGATAAATTATATATACTAATTAGGATCTTCACAAGTCTATCCCTAAAAGAACCCGACCCCGTGGTCCTACCTCTCTCTCTCTCTCTCTCTCTCGCTCTCTCTCTCTCTCTCTCTCTCTCTCTATATATATATATATATATATACACACACACACACACACACACTTCGTTGTACTACTTTAACTACATATATAGCATGTTATATATAGTATATGTTAGTGTATTTATTGTTTGTATTACAAAAGTGTTAACGAATTACATTTATATTATTTAGATAGTAAATATAAAACTAATTCGAAAGTTTTACCAATGTTGACGTAATAACTGACCAACTTTGGTCGGTTATTGTGCAGAAAATAATAATTACCGACCAAAGTTGGTCGGTAAATGCTTTCCCTGCATTAACCGACCAACGTTGGTCGGTAATTTTAAATATAAATTCTTAAATATTATAAAATATTTTAAATAATAAAATAATTATTAAAATTTAAAAAATTGGATCCAGATTACCGACCAACATTGGTCGGTAATCCAAAATTTTCTTGTCTGACCAGTTGGGTTAATTCGTTGACCAATTTACCGACCAATGTTGGTCGGTATTTAGTTTTAAAAAAATATAAAATTTTGTTTTCCAGTTTCCGTCCAAGCCGAACGGTTTTTGATCGCTTTTTTTGACCGACCAACATTGATCGGAAATATTTAGTCGGTTTTTAGCGAATTTTTAGTAGTGAAAGGAAGATCATAGTCAAGATTCAACTTAAGATGCCGACAATAGGTTTCAAGAACATGGCTTTTCTATAGAAGATAGACAACAAATGGTTCTCGCCATGTTACTTGATTTGTTTTGGGGAAAATATTGACCGTTGGGAGTATCTTTGGTCCCAATATTCCGGGGAGAAGTGAAAAAGGGTGTAACTAACTAATAATAGATTGAGAGTCTTTTAAGTTGGAATGTATATAATTTGTAAGTAATCCTTGTTTAGGGCGATTAATATATAAAATTAGAACAATTTTGATAAATAAGTTTCAAATATTGTATATGAACGAAAAATCTCCTTCTTAAAATACAGTTGTAGCATTTCTGACTGATCCAAATTAAACCCTCATTACTTAATTTGATGAACTTATATAGTGGAGCCGTAATAAATTCTATCATGTTCGTTCTACAAGAATAAGATCTCAGAACTTAGAAATAAAAAAATTATATTTGGGTTTCTATCCCTTATTGCCAATAAAGTTTATTAATTAGAACGACAAATAATTAAATACTAATGTAAAAGAGATCCAAATTGGGGGAGTAAATGACATTTAGAATTTCATATACACTAGTTTGAGATTGAGGGGTATAATTGTTGACATTTTATTGTATAGATGACAAAAAATTCCCACAGTTTTTTATATCATCCCACTATGTTGATGAGCTCCACACGCCAAGAAAATTCAACCACGTAGTTTTAAAAAACATAATACAACTAAATTAAGGAAATAAAAGATAATTACTTCCATTTTAATTAATACCATATAAAACTAAGCACTGAACACTTGGTAATTTTCCAAGTTGAGGAAAATGTGATTTTGAGATGCATTTCATCGTTTACTTCCTTTAGTAAGGAATCATCAAATCAAAACTCAAACCTGGGAAACCTAACGTTATAAGACACTAATAGGGATTTAGCTGCCCAAAGTTTATTTATGGTCACTACTTTAATTTATCTTGACATCAAAACGAAATTTCATTTAATTTGCTTAAGGAATCTCTCGAGAGTTGCTAAATCTTTATGTTTTAAATTAGTGAATCTTCTATTATTCTTTCTTTTAAATTTTTATCATTATTCGTTAGAAGACAAGATTACTAGATCAGTTATTAGGTTGTTGAAAATTTTGCAACATATTGAAAATTTACACGCTCATATATATATTTTAAAATTTTGAGAAACACTCTTTTTTCGTATGTCGATGGTCTCTGGATTAGTTTGCGCATCTCGACTATTTCATCGAATATCTGTTATCTCCGTCTAGCACTTTTTTCCTTGTCCCCTTACGTCTCAAATTACTTCATTTGGAATTTCTTCAACATGTGTCTTACAATGAAAATTAGCAAAAGAAGAAACGTTTATGATATTTTATCAATGAAAGCTAGTGATTACAAATTTAACCAAATTAAGCTACAAAATAAAATGTAGTTATATATGTGGATGATGTTATAAATTAGGCATCAAACAAAGCAAAAGGGACTGTCTTAATTAATAGTTACGGAACTGCTGCCATTACGCAACTGAGCTAATCAAATTTCTGATCTGATCTCAAAGACAAAAAGGAGGAGACCAAACTACGCTTCATAGCTTTCATAAGAACATATACGGGTATTACTAATTGTATACGAGTAAAACCGAACTCATGGTACACCCCGGCTTTCGATACGCTAAACCTAGCTAGAGACATGATGACAAGGGACCGATATCGAGGCAAGGGTCTCATCGAGTCAGAGTCCAGGGGCATGACGCCTGCCCTCGAGAATATCGGGGCCATAGTCCGGGATCGGTCCAAATCCCATAAGACCCCGAAGAACGTACCCCCTCCCCCCAAAGCAATATACTATTATTTTCGCTGTTATTGAAAGCTCTTATTCTCATTCATCAGTGCTGGCCATTGTGAGTCCGGATCGAGGGTGGATATTTCATCAAGGCTGGAATTATCCTCCTCACGTGGTTTGAATTTACTACATCTTTATTTGTTTAACGTAACGCAATTTATCGTTTGTATCGAATTAATCCACGTATCCTTAAAATCACTTATAAATTTAATTGTTATCTATTTTTTAGGGTAAACAGTTTGGCGCCCATCGTAGGGCTAAGGATAATAGTGTCAATTTGATACAAATTTTCATAACGCACCCTATTTTACACTTGTTCTTTGAAGTGATTTTAATTTCAGGTCAAAGTTCAAAATGTCGAACGTCCAATCTGCACCTCTAAATGTGGATGCTGAGTCCGGTCACCACAGCGAGAACAACAATTTGGTACCCAGTAACGAGGTGCCACCTGTCGATCCAGTGGAGTTCTGGTCGCGGACCCGATCGACGCTAACTCACATATGGCCATCAATGTTAATCTGCCTACCGATCCTGAGAACAGCGTCTGCGGGGGAGTCCGATCGAAAACCCAAAATACACATGACGGTGAAGGAAATGGGATCAACTTGCGAGTGATCTTCGAAATGCTATAGGCCCAACGGACAGCGATAGCCTAGCTGCAGAACCAAAGTCGCACCCCCAACGGAGTTGAGCCCGAGCTGTCCCGGGAAATCACTCATAGAAATGAACCAATCATGGAGAGGCCGAGTGAAGCTGAACATGGGACTAACCCCAAAATCATAAAAATGCTCGAGCATTTGACAAAACGAGTAGAATCGGGAGAAAAGAAAATCGAAGCCAATGACAAAAATGTGGAAACCTATAATTCGAGGGTCGACTAAATCCCAGGAGCACCAACAATATTTAAGGGCCTTGATTCCAAGAAGTTTGTTCAGAAACCTTTCCTTCCAAGCGCAGTTCCGAAGCCAATCCCGAAGAAGTTCCGCATGCCCGAAATTCCTAAGTACAACGTAACAACTGACCCAAATGAGCATGAGACCTCCTACACGAGCACCATTAAAGGGAACGACTTGGAGGATGATAAGATCGAGTTCGTCCTGCTGAAATAGTTTAGAGAAACTTTGTCAAAGGGAGCTATGATATGGTATCACAACTTGCCCCCTAATTCTATTGACTCGTTTGCTATGCTTGCAGACTCCTTCGTGAAAGCACACATCGGGGCCATCAAGGTCGAGACCAGGAAGTCAGACCTTTTCAAAGTGAAACAGAGAGATAATGAGATGCTCATGGAATTCGTGTCCCGGTTTCAAATGGAACGAATGGACTTGCCTCCAGTCGCGGACGATTGGGCCGTTCAGGCCTTCACCTAGGGACTCAATACTCGAAGCTCGCTGGCTTCACAGCAATTGAAGCAAAACTTGATAGAATATTTGGTTGTAACTTGGGCCGACGTACATAACCATCATCAATCAAAAGTTAGGGTCAAAGATGATCAAAAGTTAGGGTCAAAGATGATCAGCTTGGGGCCCCTTCCGGGTCCGTTTATCTCATCAGAGCTATTGACAGATCCAAAAGAGACATTGATCATGAACCACGATCAAATAGGGACCATTATCAACCATTCAACGGAGACCAAAGAGGTAATGGGTCCGGACGAAACCCTGTGAGAAGCGAAAGGGGAAGCGATAGAGGTCAAAATAACTGGGGACATATGAGCAAAAGCGGTTTTGACAGGCCTAAGGAAGCGCTAAAGTTGTCGGAGTACAACTTCAACATCGATGTTGTTGCCATCATATCTACCATCGGACGCATGAAAAATACCAAGTGGCCTCGACCTCTATAGTCCGATCCAACCAAAAGGTACCCCAACGTAATGTGTAAGTATCACGGCACTCACGGCCATAGAACGAAAGGTATCTTCCCGATAATTGAGAGAGGAAGTAGCCCGATTATTCAACAACGGACATCTTCGAGAGTTCCTGAGCGACCGAGCCAAAATCCACTTTAGGAATAAGGATTCTAATAAGCATATCGAGCAGGAGGAACCTCAGCACGTTTTTAATATGATCATCGGTGGGGTCGACGTCCCCTGGGGTACGATATTAAAGCGTACCAAAAGTGTTCATCACTAGAGAAAAACGGACTTGAGATTACGAGCTAGAAGGAACCTTATCTTTCAACGACGACGACGGTGAAGGCATCGTGCAACCGCACAACGATGCACTGGTAATATCTGTACACATAAATAAATCTCGAGTTAAGCGTGTGTTAATTGATCTAGGTAGCTCGGCCAATATCATCAGATCGAGAGTCATAGAGCAATTGGGTCTACAAGACCAAATTGTGCCTGCAGTCCAAGTTCTAAATGGATTCAACATGGCATGGGAGACCACTAGAGGGGAGAAAATACCACCGATGAACACCGTCAAAACCATTCAGGAAGCAAAGTTCTACGTGATCGAAGGAGATATGAGATACAACGCTCTGTTCGGGAGTCCGTGGATTCACAACATGAGGGCGGTGCCCTCGACACTACACCAGGTGTTGAAATTCCTAACGCCGGAAGGGATTAAAACAATTTACGGAGAACAACCGGCTGCAAAGGAAATGTTCGCGGTCGATGAGGTGGTCCCGATATCTGCACTAAAGGATCCGAGTTCGATCGCCAAGGAAGGGACCAAATAGTAATCACCGACCCCGACCGAACCAGAGAAGCAGGGGACAGATGAGGACGATGACTACGCAGTTCCAAGATCCTTCATAGTCCCCGATGATTCCGAAGACACCAAATCAATATTCGAAGAACTGGACCAAGTCATATTGATCGAGCACCTGCCCGATCATAAGGTATACCTGGGCTTAGGGTTAAATCTTGAGCTCAGGAAAAAACTCATTAAATTCCTTACGGCTAACATAGATTGTTTTGCTTGGTCCCACCTCGAATGACAGGGATACCGCCGGAGATAACTACCCATAAGCTAAGCCTGGATCCGAAGTTCCACCCAGTCAAACAGAAAATGAGGCCTCAGTCTGAAGTCAAGCATGCATTCATCAAAGACGAGGTATCTAAACTCCTTAATATAGGGTCCATCTGGGAGGTTAAATACCCCGGATTGGTTAGCAAACGTAGTGGTAGTCCCTAAAAAGGGAATAAATCAAGAATGTGTGTAGACTATAAAGACTAGAATAAGGTGTACCCTAAGGACTCTTTCCATCTGCCCAGCATCGATTGCATGATCGATGCGACGACCGGCCACGAGATCCTCAGCTTTCTCGATGCCTATTCCGGGTACAACCAAATTCGGATGGACCCGGGCGACTAGGAAAAAAAGTCCTTTATCACTAAGTGTGGCACCTACTGCTATAACGTAATGCCATTTGGACTAAAATACGTCGGTGCCACTTACCAACGCCTAGTAAATCGTATGTTCAAAGAAAAAATAGGAAAATCGATGGAGGTTTACATTGACGAGTTAGTTAAGTCACTGCGAGCAGATGACCATTTGAAACAGTTGCATGAAACCTTCAAAATATTGAAGAAATACAATATGAAGCTGAACCCCGAGAAATGCGCATTCGGAGTCGGGTCCGGGAAATTTCTCGGATTCATGGTGTCTAACTGGGGAATCGAGATCAATCCCGATAAAATCAAGTCCATAGAGGACATTACTATGGTAGACAATGTCAAGTTCGTTCAAAGGCTAACCGGGCGCATAGCCGCGTTGGGCCAATTCATTTTAAGGTTCTCTGACATGAGCCATCGGTTCTTCTGGTTATTGAAGAAGAATAATAATTTCTCATGGACATTGGAGTGTCAGCAAGCCTTAGAAGAACTCAAGCGGTACCTTTCGATCCCTCCTTTGCTTCATACTCCGAAGGCAGATGAACAGTTGTACCTATACTTAGCGGTATCCGAGATAGCGGTAAGTGGAGTCCTAGTCCGAGAAGAATAAGGTACATGATTTCCTATCTACTATGTTAGCAGGACTCTAGGCGAGGTCGAAACTAGGTATCTTCACTTGGAAATATTGGCGCTCACTTTCTTAAGCGCCTCTAGCAAGTTAAAATCATATTTTCAATGTCATCCCATATGTGTCATGACTACTTACCCGTTGAGGAACATAATTCATAAGCCCGAACTATCGGGAAGATTGGCCAAATATGTCATGGAAATCAGCTGGTACGATATCGAATATCGACCCCGAATTGCCATCAAATGTAAAATTTTGGCAGATTTCGTGGCCGACTTCACACCAACCCTAATACTCGAGGTCGAGAAGGAGTTGTTGTTGAACTCAGGGACATCCTCCAGAATCTGGACCCTCTTTACGGACGGTGCCTCGAACGCAAAGGGGTCCGGACTTGGAATCGTGTTGAAGCCACCAGTGGGTAATGTAGTTAGGCAATCTATTAGAATTGTAAAATTGACTAACAACGAGGCTGAGTATGAGGTCATGATTGCAGGTCTCGAACTGGCTAAAAGCCTGGGTCCGAGGTGGTTGAAGCGAAGTGTGATTCCCTCCTTGAACCAAGTCAATGGAACATTCGAAGTCAAAGAGGAGCGAATACGAAGGTACCTGGATAAACTTTAGGTGACGTTACATCGGTTCAAGCAATGGACTTTGCAACATGTACCTCGAGATCAAAATAGAGAAGCAGATGCTCTTGCCAACTTAGGATTGTCGGTTGATGATGATGAATGCAACTCGGGAACGGTCGTACAACTCATGAAATCGGTAGTGGAAGAAGGCCACGCCGAGATAAAATCGACAAGCCTAACCTGGGACTCGAGGAACAAGTATATAGATTACCTGAAGACCTAAAAACTACCCTCGGATCCTAAAGAATCGAGAGCTCTGCGCACAAAGGCAGTCAGGTTCAGCTTGTCCGAAGACAACACCCTATTCAGGAAAACGTTTGATGGCCCACTCGCCTTATGTCTGGGATCGGGAGATACCGAGTATATTTTGAGGGAAGTTCACGAAGGCACCTACGGGAATTATTCAGGTGCCGAATCATTGGTTTGTAAGATAGTTAGACCTAGATACTACTGGATCGATATGGAAAAAGACGGAAAGGAGTTCATACGAAAATACGACGGATGTCAGAGAAATGCACCGATGATTCATCAACCCGATGAGCTGCTACATTCGGTATTGTCACCCTGGCCATTTCATAAAGTGGGGAATGGACATCGTTGGCCCCCTTCTATGGGCACCCGGTAAGGCTCAATTCATATTATTTATGACTGACTATTTTTCTAAATGGGTGGAAGCTCAGGCATTTGAGAAAGTCAGGGAGATAGAAGTTATTGACTTCATTTGGGACCACATAATATGCTAGTTCGAAATGCCGGCCGAGATCGTATGCGATAATGGGAAGCAATACATCGGTAGTAAGGTGAGTAAATATTTCGACGACCATAAGAACAAAAGGATCCTATCAACACCCTATGGGAACGGGCAGGCGGAGTCTACGAACAAAACCATACTCTAAAATCTTAAGAAGAGGTTGGTTGACGCCAAAGGAAAATGGAAGGAAATTTTGCCCGAAGTCCTGTGGGCATATCGAACGACCTCAAAGCCTAGTACCGAGGCCACCTCATTCTCGTTGGTCTACGGGTCCGAAGTGCTAATACTGGTTGTAGTAGGAGAACTGAGTCTTCGGTTACGATACGTGACCGAAGAGTCAAATGACAAGGCCATGAACATGAGCCTGACAAGGTCGAAAGGTATTACAACCGGAGAGCCAACCTCCGACACTTCAATATCGGGGACTTGTTGTTAAGAAAAGTGACACTAAACACCCGGAACCCGAACAAAGGCAAGATGGGACCGAATTGAGAAGGTCCATATCGAATTATCGAGATCACCGGCAAAGGATCGTACAAACTCGAAGGAGGGAACGGTGAGCAACTATCGAACAACTGAAACGTGACCCACTTAAAATGGTACTACTGCTAAGGTACAGCCCTATTCATTCTTTTCTTTTCCTACATTATGAATTGAAATAATATTTGCAGGCAATAGCCAAAGAATGATGAAGTTATTAGGCCTGAAGCATGCGTTGTACTCTTTTTTCCTTGAACCGATTTTGTCTCAAATGGATTTTCCGGCAAGGTTTTTAATGAGGCAACAATATATTATGCTAACTTAGAATTAAAGACCGGCTATGAACCGGAGTCAAGGGTCACATCAATAGTATCCGAGCCCTTTCTATAATCGGCCTCAAATACTAGGGGACATCACCCTTGATAATGATTTTAGCAAGGAAGGAAACTTTGTGCTCGAACGTTCTAGGCTTGGTGGATAGAATTTATTGTAAGGGCCAAACGGTCAAATGAATCGTGCCTACATAGACCACTTAATCCATAACACGAAGCTTGTAAACATTTGCCATCTTGAATGTTGCGCACAGAAATGAAAGAAAGTTTCTACCTTGCAGATACATACTTTGTCTCTTAAAAACTACTATATTTTGTTCCTTAAGCACATCGGGACCAAGGGCCACCTCTATTCGATTCCAAGATATCACCCCACTCGGGGACTCTCATCCAAGGCGAACTCGGACAGCTCGGGCTATCAAAGCCTGAGGGCACAAACACCTATTAGGCAGTGCCCGAACTTTAAAGGCCACGGCCACCCCCATTCGGGGACTATCATCTTGGGCAAGCGCGAATGGCTCGGGCATCGAAGCCTAGAGTAATTAGCCTAATGGGCTAAGGCCATCCCAGAAATGGCTTGGAGACGTCCGAAATCCGTAACCAAATCATAATGCCTTCAAAATTTCCAAACCGGTTTCAAAGGAAACCCTTGGCAAAATTATAATCTAAAAACTTATAAGTAAGCACTTTGGGAAAAGTCGTCGGTCATACCAAGCCCCCACATGTTATAAACAAAATCACATCGAGAACAAGCTTTGTCCAAACCTCCGAACAAGACCTTATTACTACGTGCTAAGGCATTTGAAATCTTTGCAATCGTAAAGAAAAAGCCAAAAGAAACAAACTTGAAAATTGCCAAAGGGAAAAAAGAAAAGCCTTATATATATATATATATATATATATATATATATATATATATATATATATATATATATATATATATATATATATATATATATATATATATATATATATATATATATATATATATATATATATATATATATATATATATATATATATATATATATATATATATATATATACAAAGGCTAAATGGCCTCAACAAAACATACCAAAATACAAAAACAAAGAAAAATCTACAAGTCACCTAAGCTTGATCTTCGTCGAAGCCCGCCTCATCAACAGGACCATCGGTGTCTCCACCATCCTCGGATCTGCCGGATCCCTCGGAGTCTTCCTCGTCCTTGGGATATGCCAACTTTTTTGCCTCGGCCTCGAGCCTCTTAACATTTTTGATATTGACCGTTAAGTCGAAACCCCGGGCATGAACTTCCTCGAGAGGCTCCCTTCGGGACTGCCACTTCACGTAATCGGCAATAACTTTCAAGCAGTCCTGGGTTGCCTCAACATCGGCTTTGTTCTGGGCCACCATCTCTTCAGCATCGGCCCTGGTTATTTCCGCCACCGACTTGGCAGCCTAAAGCTTCTTGGCAAGGGCATCCCGTTCTGCAGTGGCCGAGCCCAGTTGAGACTAGAGGTCTTCGATTTTTTGGGAACGGGCCTCATCTTTCTCCCTCGCCGCTCGAAATTGGACTTCAGTCGAAGGCAACTGCTCCCGATCAGTCTCCTTTTTCCGAAGTCAATCGATCTATTTTGCCTTTCCCCTTTTCGGCCATAGCCTTGATCTCGTCCATCTCAGCTCGAAGCTGGTCGATCCGATCAAGCTTTTGCTGGACCAGTGGGTATTGACTGTTTTTCGCCATGCATAACTCGTCGTCACTAACTTCAAAGATCTTTACCTGTTCCACCATGGCGGCATGTTCTTTCTGAGCTGCGTCCAACTCAGCCCGGAGATTATTGACTTCTTCTTCACGTTGCTCGTTGAGAAGCTTATATATATCCCTCTTCTCAGCAAGCTCTTTGACTTCGGCCTCGAGTTGGCTAAGCTCATCTCGGTAACGAAGAAAGGTTTCATGGTTGTCACAACCCCAAATTTTTCTCCGTAGGATGTCGTGGTGGCACCTAGTCTCTAAGACTAGGTAAGCCTATCAATATGCAGAATAATCAAAATAACAATTAAAAACTTTTAAAATCTCAACCTCTTTGTACATAAAGAAATTCCCAAAACCGGATGAAATACAAGTCACAAGCTCTAAAGAAGTAGTACGAATATCTTCAAACATCAGAGTCTAATGTGAATAGGGAAAACAACATAATAAGGATAGAAGGGGACTCCGAGGTTTGCGGATACTGGAAAATATACCTTGAAGTCTTCGCGTTCAGCTAGCTCACTGATACCTGGTCTGATAGGAAGCACCTGGATCTGCACAAAAAGATGTGCAGAAGCGTAGTATGAGTACACCACATCGGTATCCAGTAAGTGCCAAGCCTAACCTCGATAGAGTAATGATGAGGTCAGGTCAGGCCCTGCTAAAATAATAAAAGACATGGTGACATGTTTAACAATATAATAACAATAAAATGAAAATGGAAGTGAATCAAGTAAGTAGTATGTCACCATTAAATTGCACAGAATAAGGGAAAATAATACCTCATGGAAAGACAACAGAAATTTACAACTTTAAGGAAAATCACGACGATAATTAAAGGCAAATGCAGCCATAAATAAATATCAACAAGGGCACTTTCGAGGTACCTCCTCGTAGTCCCAAATAATAAACAATTTCACAATGTCTCATTTTCTTATATCACCGCGGGAGCCTTCACATTTAATTTTAAAGAAAATATTTTTCCCGAAATAGCATCCCCCGTCTTAGCCACCCTTATCACACCGCATGACTTCTAGTAGTTCCCCTACTAGCCACGCGTATCAAGCCACCCTTATCTCACCGCATGTATTTCAACACCCAGACCTTATACCACCGCATGCATATCAATATCACAATATATCACAATTTGTACCTGAAGTGCCCAAATATTTTAACTTGCCAAAATAAATCAACAACAATAATATTTTTCCGCAATAAGGAGCTCACGGCTCAATCACAATAAGTACAAAGTCTCACAAAATATTCAGCAAAGTAATATCCGTTATTTCCACAATACAGAGCTTACGACTCACTCACAATGAATACAAAAATCTTCACAAAGTATTCAGCAAAAATAATACTTACACAAATTTAACATCTTGACTTAACATCAAAATTTTTAAATGCAAAATACTTGTAACGACCTGAGTTGTCATTTTAAGAATTTAAGCCTCGTCTGGCAGCATAAGGCCCAGAGCAGCTTCTTATTATATGTATTGACTTGCGTGCATGGTTGAATTCAGTTACCAGATAATTCGGAGTGATTTGAGACACTTAGTCCCTAAAACAGAAGATTAAGTCTTAGGATTTTGACCATAGTCGAAACTATGTGAAGCCGACACCGGAATGGAGTTTCGTCGGTTCCGTTAGCTCCGTTGGGTGATTTTGGACTTAGGAGCATGTCCGTACTGTGAATTTGAAGTTTGTAGCTGATTTAGGCTTGAAATGGAGAAAGTCGAATTTTTTGAGTTTTGGACCGGAAGTGGACTTTTTGATATCGGGGTCGGAATGTGATTCCGTGAGTTAGAAAACTCCATTATGTTATTTGGGACTTGCCTGCAAAATTTGACGTCATTCCGGGTTGGTTTGATAGGTTTCAGCATGAGTTTTTGAAGTTGGATGTTTTGGAAGTTCATGAGTTCGATTCATGGTGCGGTTCATAGTTTCGACGTTGTTTGATGTGATTTAAGACCTCGAGCGAGTCCGTGTTAGGTTATGGAACTTGTTGGTATGTTCGGACGTGGCCTCGGGTAAGTTTCGGATGGGCTACGGGTCATTTCCCTCCTATTTTGAACTGCTGTTCTGTCTTCTGGTGTTCTTCTTTGCGAGCGCGAAGAGTATCTCGCGTTCGCGAAGTGTTACTGCTGACCACACCATATTTCTTCTTCGCGTTCGCATTCAACCTCTCGCGTTCGTGAAGGTTTTCCTTTTTCCTCCATCGCGTTCGCGATTAGCCACTCGCGTTCGCGAAGCTCTTCATGGCACCCTCATATTTCTTCTTCGCGTTCACGTTCAACGTCTTGCGTTTGCGTTGGTTCCGTCCCTTGTTCTTCGCGTTCGTACTACTTCCCTCGCGTTCGCGAAGGGTTTTTCTGGACAGCCTTACCTTCCTTCTTCGCGAACGCGAGCCTTTCTCCGCGTTCGCGATGCTTTCAGACCTGGGCAGATTATAAGTTTTCCAAATCGAGGGTTAGGCCATTCTTATCACATTTTGACTTGTAGAGCTCGGTTTTGAGTGATTCCTTGTGGGTTTTTCAAGCAAATCGATTGGGTAAGTTTTCTTCACCTAGAATCTATTTATTTCCATGATTCTATCTTTATGTTTATCATTTAAATTGTGTTTTGATTTGAGAAAAAGGGTGGTTTTTGAAGAAAATTTTCAAAATAAAAAATCACGATTTGAGGGACAAAATGGTATCGGAATTTGATAAAATTAATATGGTTGAACTCGTATCGGAATGGGTGTTCGGATTTTATGAAAATTATGTCGGGTTCCGAGAGGCGAGCCCTGCGTTGACGTTTTTTGACTTTTTGGAATAAAATTTTAAGTCGACGTATTATTATCCGGAATTATTTCCGATGTATTTTAATGAAGTTATACAATTAATGTGGATAGATTTGAATGGCCCGGAGGTCAATTCAAGCAAGAAGGCGATTTTGGAATATCGGCATAACTTCAAAAAGGTAAGTGTCTTGCTTAACCTCGAGTGGGGGAATTTCCCCTTAGGTATTGAGTCTTATGTGTAATTTGTGTAATTGAAAACTATATACGCGAGGTGACGAGTACGTACTTGGTTTATATGTGCAAAGTTTATTGAGTTAAAGTCTTGAGCATATTGTGTAGTAAATTGGATAATTGTTGGCATATATTTAATCACCTTCTTGTCGTGCCTAAATCCTTATTATTAACTCTGTTGTTATATGACAATTTGATGTGATTATTATTTGATTATTTATGAAATTTTGTGAATTTGCTAGTTTGATAATTATTGAAATTTAATTTTATTTTGGATATTTCCCTCTGCAAACAATTAATTAAATGAGCTTAAGAAGAGGTGTTTATATAATTATTAAAAATTTGATTTTTATGAAGACTTTGCTTTATGTTGAGTAATTTCTATCTCTATTAATTATTTTTGGGTGTTGTACGCATTGTGTGGAGCTTTTAGCTATTTGTTGTGAAATTAATTGACTTGGTTGTAGCTTTGGAATTTGGTTGTGGCAATTGGGCAAATTGTGATATGAATTGATTTTTGTTATGTTGCTGTGATAATTTCACGTGTAAATTGTTGTGTTGTGTGAGTTGTTATTTTGGAGAGATAAGGGTGGCATTTCATCGTTGATATTATGTGGTTATAAAGGTGGCATTTCACTATTGTTGTGTTTGTTGGAATATTGTTTGGGCGGAGCGATAAGGGTGGCTATAGGAGCGATAATGGTGGCAATAGGAGCGATAAGGGTGGCTATTGATATTGTCTGGGCGGAGCGATAAGGGTGGCTATAGGAGTGATAAGGGTGGCAATAGGAGCGATAAGGGTGGCTATTGCCAGGGACGATATGTGATGATGTGGGGTTGTATTGTTGATAATTTTCATGTGATGTTGTGATTTTCTTGTGTTTATTTTTATACCTTGTGCAATTTGTCTTATTGTTGGTAAATTGATAACAATCTGATTTATGTTGAATTTGACAGCCTGGGGCCATTGCCAAGCAGATTATAAAATGAAATGTGGGCACGAGGTGCCGTGAGTAAATAATGAGGATATTTGGCACGTGAATTGCCCGTGCAGTTGTGATATGAAATGTAGGCACGAGGTGCTGTGATGAAATGATAATGACACTTGGCACGTGAATTGTCCGTGCAGTTGTGATATGAAGTGAGGGCACGAGGTGCCGGGAAAATATAATGATTTAATTATGGGCACGAGGTACCGTGGAATTATGAAAAATGGGTTGAGACCCGTATTTACGAAAAATATGAAAATGGGATGAGACCCGTATTTTTATGATTTTGAAATGAGGTGTCACATGGTGACTCTTTAATCGAAAGATTTATATTCAAAATATTTATTTGAAAGGATTTTTATTCAAGAAGAATTATATTTGAAAGATATTTATTCAACAAAAATATATTTGAAAAAGAGTTTTACTCGTAAGAATTATATGTGAAAGATATATTATTGAAGTACTTGAGTTAACTGGGTGTAATTATATTTATTAATTGTTGAGCGATATTAAATGGTGATTTTATTGTCTTACTGTGCATATCATTGGTTGTTTTATTCTGCCCTTATTATTATTTGTTTCCTATTATTTTGTAAATTATATTGCACAGATTATTAGGCTAGTGAGTGTCTTGACTGTACCTCGTCTCTACTCCATTGAGGTTAGTCTTGATACTTACTGGGTACCGACCGTGGCGTACTCATACTACACTTCTGCACATTTTTGTGCAGAGCTAGGTATTGAAGATAACGGACTTGAGCGGAGTTAAAGCGGGATCGTGAGGATTCAAGGTAGAGCTGCTTGGTCGTCGTAGTCCCTTGGAGTCTTTTTATTTCATTGTACTGTTAACTTGTAATCAAACAGTATTGCATATTCGGTCCTCGTGATCATTCTATGTATCCAATTAGAGTTCGTGACTCAGTACTACCAGTCTTGGGAGGTTGTATATCGTAATTATTTCCGCTGTTAGTTTTGATTACTTAAAAAAAATGGCTTCAAAATATAATTGAAATCGGCTTACCTTGTCTTAGAGACTAGGTGCCATCACGACGTCTGTGGTGGGATTTTGGGTCGTGACAAGTTGGTATTAGAGCTCTAGGTTCATAGGTTTTACGAGTCACGAACGAGTCTAGTAGAGTCTTGAAGATCGGTACGGAGATGTCTGTACTTATCTTCGAGAGGCTACAGGACTGTTAGGAAATTTCCATTTCTTTCATTCCTGTCGTGCGGAATTTTTAGAATTTGGAATTTGAGCCTTTGTATCTCTATTCTCTCACAGATGGTGAGAACACGTGCTACCGAGTTAGCTAAGCAGGCATCCGCTCATACTGCTAGGGCTGCAAGAGGCCGGGGCCGAGATAGAGGCCGAGGTAGAGGTCGAGGAAGAGCACGTGTTGCAACTAGAGCACCTGTCAGGACAACAGTTGAGGAGCCACCAATAGCTCCAGTTGGGGGACAGGTACCAGAAGCACCTATTGTTACCCCAGGACTTCAGGAGACTTTAGCACAATTCCTGAGTATGTTTGGTACATTAACTCAGGCGGGATTGATCTCTGTTTCACCAAACATTGCGCAGATTGGGGTAGTAGCTCAGACTCCTATCACAACTCCAGAGCAGCAGGTTCACGCTGGTCAGGTTTCGGGTGTAGTACCGGTACAACCTGTTATTCCGGTTCGGCCTGAGGTCAGGCCAGAGGCATCAGAAGAAGAACAAAAGAGACTTGAAAGGTTTAAGAGGTATAGTCCACCTACATTCAGTGGCACAGCTACAGAGAATGCCGAAGAATTTCTAAAAAATTGTCACCGTATTCTCTGCATCATGGGTATTGTGGAGGTGAGCGGAGTTGCCTTTACTACATTTCAACTGTCAGGCGCAGCGTATCGGTGGTGGCAAATCTATGAAGAAGGTAGACCAGCCGATGCCACACCACCTACTTGATCTCAATTTTCGGAAATGTTCTTGAAAGATTATGTTCCCCGGACTCTCAGAGATGCGTGGCGCGCAGAGTTTGAACGGTTGCATCAGGCACTATGACAGTGTCAGAATATGCTATCAGGTTCAGTAAGTTAGCCCATCATGCACCTATCTTGGTTCCTACAATCAGAGAGCGGGTCCGCAGATTCATTGAGGGGCTCGAATATGATATTAAAATATGCATGGCTCGAGAATTGCAAAATGATACTCCATTTCAACAAGTAGTAGAGATTGCAAGGAAGATTGAGGGTGTTTTAGGAGAGGAAAGGGAGTCTAAGGAGGCCAAAAGGTCTCGAAGATCTGGAGGATTCAGTGGATTTTACTCTTCAGCTTGAACCTATTATAGCGGAGGCTCGAGCAGTCGGTCAGCTCAGTCCACACATTAGATTACTCGGGGTGCTCCAGTTTATAGTGCACCATCGACACGAGATTCTTACAGTGGTTATTCCAGTTATACGGCACAAACTCAGTACGAGCAGACGCGACCTCAGAGGGGTTGTTATAAGTGTGGTGATACTATACATATCATGAGAGATTGTCCTAGAATTGGGAGGGGTGGATTTCATCAGAACACTCCAGCTACAAGCTTTATTCCAGTTGATACTCCACATGCACAGTCAGCTAGAGGTGGAGGACAGGCGGGTAGTGAGCGCCTAAGAAGTGGAGGCCCGACCCGTTGACTTAATCACTATGATTTGGTTGAGGCCAATACACCAGATGGTGTTGTTACAGGTACGATCCTGATTTTTATTATAAAGGATAATTTCCCTTAATTTGATTCGGTTCTAAATATTGAGGTGAGTCCGCCTATTATGCTCCACTTATGGGTGAGCTTCGTAAATTTGTGTCTCACTTATATGTTTATCCTTGTTGGGAGATTTAAAGATGTGAACCCCTATCTGTCATTTTATTTTTGGTACACCATTGAGGGCTATAAGCCCAAAAGTAATTTTTATTATTTATTACAGCGGGTTTAATGTGTTTCGGAATAATTGATTCTAATTTTTAAAAATTATATGCCCTACCGGTAGGAGGGTTCGTTATATATTGTGAAAATTGTTTATGAAATATATTGAAAAGAAGAAAGAAAGGAAATTGAAAATTTCAGTTGGCACAATGTGCAACATACTTGTGATTCGGAGTTGAGGATGGGATCCTAGCATTTTTACATGATGTGAAATATCTAAATCGGGTTGCAAGCCGCGATGGAAGTTATGTAAGGACGAGGTCCTTATGGTTAAATATTTATGAGTTTAAAATTTTTCGTGTGCAAAATTTAATTTGTACAATAATATTAATAGGGAGTCATGCCTGTTAGACTTATTTGATAATTCTTGTATATTTTTCTGTGCATATTCAGCCATTTTGGTACTGTAAACATTGAGTTTTAACCTATGAGATGAGTGCCCAGGTGGCGTTAAATGTGACTCATTAATCCGAGTAAGTAATCATGAGGCCGCCTTCATGCTTCACATTCCGTTGTCAGTGTTGTGAAAATTTGAAATGAGGTGGTGGTTAATATGAGATTAATTGATGATGCTGGAATTAATTATGAGCAGCTTTTAAGACCAGAGATGTGGTGATGAGCATACATATGAAGTGCTTCATGTCCTAATATCATTATGATAATGCAGTGTTTGTAATACTGAGATTGTGTTATTGATATATACATTGTGGATGTGTTGTTAGCAGTTGTTTTGGTGTTACTCTGGCAGGTGGATAGGCCCAATTACAGGGGAGACTCTGCCAAAATTTCTGAAAAATTTGGGAGTTAGTAAAATTTGGAGGATTGAGATTTGCAAAGGAAAAGATAAGTTATGTTATGTGTTTAAGGGCGAATGACCCTAAGTGGGGAAGAATGAAACACCCCAGAAATATTTTGAGGTACTTCAACACTATCAAGAAAAATGATGTGTGTGTAGGCACGAGTTGCTATAGCCAGTTAAGACTAATACCGTGCGTTGTTGTGAAAAAAATTAGATCTTTTGAAATGTTGGAGTGTAAGAAATTGATCTTAAAGTTTACAAATATGGATAAAAGAAATAATCTCAAATGAGATGATGTTGTCGGGCTTATCTCAAATGCGGTAATGTGGAACAACCGTGAGTATATGTGTAAAAGTAAAAATCATCAATTCAGTAACCTTAGAATAATTATTAGCACGTTCGAGGATGAACGTTTGTTTAAGAGGTGGAGAATGTAACGACCTGACTTGTCGTTTAAAGAATTTAAGCCCTCTCTGGTGGCATAAGGCCCTGAGCAACTTCTTATTATGTGTATTGACTTGTGTGCGTGGTTGAATTCAATTACCGGATGATTCAGGGTGATCTGCGACACTTAGTCCCTAAAACAGAAGCTTAAGTCTTAGGATTTTGACCGTATTTGGAACTGTGTGAAGACGACTCCGGAATGGAGTTCCGTCAATTTCGTTAGCTCCTTTGGGTGATTTTGGGCTTAGGAGCATGTCCGTACTGTGAATTTGAGGTCTGTAGCTGATTTAGGCTTGAAATGGCGAAAGTCGAATTTTTGGAGTTTTGGACCGGAAGTGAACTTTTTTATATCGGGGTCGGAATGCAATTCTGAGAGTTGGAACAACTCCATTATGTTATTTGGGACTTGCCTGCAAAATTTGATGTCATTCCGGGTTGGTTTGATAGGTTTCGGCACGGGTTTTCGAAGTTGGATGTTTTGGAAGTTCATGAGTTCGATTCATGGTGCGGTTCATAGTTTCAACATTGTTTGATGTGATTTGAGACCTCGAGCGAGTCCGTGTTAGGTTATGAAAGTTGTTGGTATGTTCTGACGTGGCCTCGGGTGAGTTTCGGATGGGCTACGGGTCATTTCCCTCTTATTTTGAACTGATGTTCTGTCTTCTGGTGTTCTTTTTCGCGAACGCGAAGAGTATCTCGCGTTTGCGAAGTGTTACTGCTAACCACCCCATATTTCTTCTTCGCGTTCGCGTTCAACCTCTCGCGTTCACGAAGGTTTGCCTTTTTCCGCCATCGCGTTCGCGATTAGCTACTCGCGTTCGGAAGCTCTTCATGGCAGCCTCATATTTATTCTTCGCGTTCGCGTTCGCGTTCAACGTCTCACGTTTGCATAGGTTCCGTCCCTTGTTCTTCGCGTTTGCATTCCTTCCCTCGCGTTCGCGAAGGGTTTTTCTCGACAGCCTTACCTTCCTACTTCGCGAACGCGAGCCTTTCTCCGCTTTCGCGATGCTTTCAGACCTCGGCAGATTATAAGTTTTCCACATCGAGGGTTAGGCCATTCTTATCACATTTTGACTTGTAGAGCTTGGTTTTGAGCGATTCCTTGTGGGTTTTTCAAGCAAATCGATTGGGTAAGTGTTTTTCACCTAGAATCTATTTATTTTCATGATTCTATTTTTATGTTTATCATTTAAATTGTGTTTTGAGTTGAGAAAAAGGGTGGTTTTTGAAGAAAAGCTTCAAAATGAAAAATCACGATTTGAGGGACAAAATGGTATCGGAATTTGATAAAATTGATATGGTTGAACTCGTATCGGAATGGGTGTTCAGATTTCATGAATATTATGTCGGGTTCCGAGAAGCGGGCCACGTGTTGACTTTTTGGAATAAAATTTTAAGTCGGCGTATTATTATCCGGAATTGTTTCCGATGAATTTTAATGAAGTTATACAATTAATGTGGATAGATTTGAATGGCCCGGAGGTCAATTTAAGCAAGAAGGCGATTTTGGAATATCGGCATAACTTCAAAAAGGTAAGTGTCTTGCTTAACCTCGAGTGGGGGAATTTCTCCTTAGGCATTGAGTCTTATGTGCAATTTGTGTAATTAAAAACCATATACGTGAGGTGACGAGTACGTACTTGGTTTATATGTGCAAAGTTTATTGAGTTAAAGTCTTTAGCATATTGTGTAGTAAATTGGATAATTGTTGGCATATATTTAATCATCTACTTGTCGTGCCTAAATCCTTGTTGTTAACTCTGTTGTTATATGACAATTTGATGTGATTATTATTTGATTATTTATGAAATTTCGTGAATTTGCTGGTTTGATAATTAGTGAAATTTAATTTCATTTTAGATTTTTTCCTCTGCAAATAATTAATTAAATGAGCTTAAGAAGAGGTGTTTATATAATTATTAAAAATTTGATTTTTATGAAGACTTTGCTTTATGTTGAGTAATTTCTATCTCTATTGATTGTTTTTGGGTGTTGTATGCATTGTGTGGAGATTTTGGCTATTTATTGTGAAATTAATTGACTTGGTTGTAGCTTTGGAATTTGGTTGTGGCCATTGGGCAAATTGTGATATGAATTGATTTTTGTTATGCTGCTGTGATAATTTCCCATGTAAATTGTTGTGTTGTGTGAGTTGTTATTTTGGGGAGATAAGGGTGGCATTTCACCGTTGATATTATGTGGTTATAAGGGTGGCATTTCACTATTGTTGTGTTTGTTGGAATATTATTTGGGCGGAGCGATAAGGGTGGCTATTGATATTGTCTGGGCGGAGCGATAAGCGTGGCTTTAGAAGTGATAAGGGTGGCAATAGGAGCGATAAGGGTGGCTATTGTCAGGGACGATATGTGATGATGTGGGATTGTGGTGTTGATAATTTTCATGTGATGTTGTGATTTTCTTGTGTTTATTTTTATACCTTGTGCAATTTATCTTATTGTTGGTAAATTGATAACAATCTGATTTATGTTGACTTTGAGAGCCTGTGGCCATTGCCAGATAGATTATAAAATGAAATGTGGGCACGAGGTGCCGTGAGTAAATAATGAGGATATTTGGCACGTGAATTGCCCGTGCAATTGTGATATGAAATGTGGGCACGAGGTGTTGTGATGAAATGATAATGATACTTGGTACATGAATTGTCCGTGCAGTTGTGATACTAAGTGAGGGCATGAGGTGCCGGAAAAATATGATGATTTAATAATGGGCACGAGGTGCTGTAGAAATATGAAAAATGGGTTGAGACCCGTGTTTACGAAAAATATGAAAATGGGCTGAGACCTGTGTTTTTATGATTTTGAAATGAGGTGTCACATGGTGACTCTTTAATCGAAAGAATTATATTCAAAATATTTATTTGAAAGGATTTTATTCAAGAAGAGTTATATGAAAGAATTATATTTGAAAGATATTTATTCGACGAAAATATATTTGAAAAAGAGTTTTATTCGTAAGAATTATATGTGTGTCACGACCCAAAATCTGACCATGGTCGTGATGGCGCCTATCGTGTTACAAGGCAAGTCTACTTTCAAAAATAATACTACTAAACCAATTATAAGAATTTAATAAAATATTTTAACACTTAAATTTCTCATAAGCTAAATCAACTCTAATTATAATTTTAGAAATACGAAAACGAACCCCAAACATCGGGGTGTCACTAAGTCATGAGCGTCTAAATCTATGAACTAAGAAATGCAATTTTCTAACTGTCAATACAATCCAAAAGAAGCAATGATAAAAGGAGTAACAAGGTCCTGCGGACGCTAGCAGCTACAGCGCAATCTCCACAGATAGCCGGCCTGAACTCAACGATCGTCGCGCTCTAACTCACCTGAATTTGCACATAAAGTGCAGGGTATAGCATGAGTACAACCATCTCAGCACGTAACAGAAATAACTAAGGAATTGAGCAATAGTGACGAGCTAAGTAAAACAATCCAGTTATTTATTTTCATAATTTTAAAATAAACAGGTAAATTCCATAACTCAGTAAATGCCACAAAGAAGTTTAACAGATAAATGCAGCAACAACACAAATAAATACAACCTCGTAGCAGTGTCACTCCATCACTCATCACTTGCACTCAGCACTTAATATTCAAAACGTTCAACACTCTGCGCTCACTAGGGGTATGTACAGACTCCGGAGGGGCTCCCAAAGCCCAAGCGCTAAGCACAGACAACTCACGTGCCATCATATCAATACCTGGATCGGCACGGTCAACTCACGCGCTATGGTATCAATACCTGGACCCGCACGGTCAACTCACGTGCTACGCGGACAACTCACGTGCTATGGTATTAATATCCTCACAACCAGGCCCTCGGCCTCACTCAATCATGTACCTCACTAGCCTCATCTTCACTAACAAATAAGGGAACACAACCCACATCAAGTACTACCGCATATTAGCAAATAATAGAGATTGAGGTAACATGTACAATACTTTTTGTGACTCAGTACAAATAATGTGAGCATGAATAAAGCCTAAGCATGATCTCTAACATGAAGGCAAACAAGTTCAACAACAAATAAACACATAACCACAGATAATAGCCAATTAGGCCTCATAGCCTCACGAGACGGACCAAGTCTCAATCCCTCGCGGTGCACACCCACACACTCGTCACCTGGCGTGGGTATCACTTCCAAACAATCACGTGATGTCAAATCTCTGGGTTTATACCCTCAAAGCCAGAGTTAAAACTGTTACTTACCTTAACAGCATAAAAATCCTACCCCGGGATGCCCTCGTCTCTGGACCCGGTCTCCAAATGCTTCGAATCTAATCACAATCAGTACAATAGCATCAATATACGCTAATTGAATAAATTCCACAAGAAAAACTACAAAATATGCCAAAAATCCAAAACCGACCAAAACCTGACCCATGGGCCCACGTCTCGAAATTATTCAAAAATGGCAGAATAATAAACCTTGTCGTCCCCCGAGTCTAACTATATAAAATTCATCAAAATCCGACATCAGTTGGTCCTTCAAATTCTTAAATTACTTCTCCAAAATCCCAAGCCCTAACCCCTCATTTTCATTAATTACAACGATTAAACAACGGAAAATTATCATATATACAAGTATTAGGTCTCAAGTAACTTACCTCAATGAAACCCCCTTGATTCCCTCTTCAAAACTCTCCCAAAAGCTCCAAAAACCGAATAGAAATGGTGAAGAACGCACCAAAATTCGCGAAGTGTGATATATAGGATCTGCCCCAGGGATTCCGCACCTGTGGACCCTTTCTCGCACCTGCGGACTAGCATCTGCGGTCCCAGGTGCGCATTTGCAAAAGTCACTTAGACGCCAAGCTTCGCACCTGCGGCCGCCCCTTCGCACCTGCGGGCTCGCAGGTGCGATCCTCTCTTCCGCACCTGCACTTAATGCCAGGCCTCCATTTTCCGCATCTGCGACATGCCATCCGCACCTGCGATCATCGCACCTGCGGCTCAAAATCCGCAGGTGCGGCCACACCAGTAGCCTTACACCAGCAGCTTCCAGCTGCATTTTCCAACTTCCAAACTCC
Source organism: Nicotiana tabacum (assembly GCF_000715075.1). Lineage (NCBI taxonomy): Eukaryota > Viridiplantae > Streptophyta > Magnoliopsida > Solanales > Solanaceae > Nicotiana > Nicotiana tabacum. The sequence continues at coordinate 10,098,999 of NC_134101.1, read as the reverse complement.
CCGATACCCATCCGAAATCATCCCGAGTCCCTCGGGACCTCAACCAAAAATACCAACAAGTCATATATCAACATACCAACTTAATCGAACCTTTGAATCACTCAAAACAACATCAAATCATCAAATTACCCTCGGATTCAAGCCTAAGAACTTCTAAAATTCTAAATTCGGCAACCAATGCCGAAACAACCAAACCACGTCCGAATGACCTCAAATTTTGAACACACATAACAAATGACACTACGAACCTACTTCAACTTCCGGAATTCCATTACGACCCCGATATCAAATTTTCCACTCCCGACTGAAATCGCCAAATTTCCAATTTCACCAATTCAAGCCTAATTCTACCACGGACCTCCAAAACACATTCCGAGCGTACTCCTTAGTCCAAAATCACCTAACTGAGCTAACGGAACCATCAGAATTCAAATCCGAGGTCGTTTACACATAGATACATATCCGGTCCACTTTTCTAACTTAATATTTTCAATTATGAGACTAAGTGTCTCATTTCATTCTGAGTTCCTTCCGAACCCGAACCAACTAACCCGATAAGTCATAAATCAATTGCAAGACATAAATTGAGCAGTAAATGGGGGAATGGGGTTATAATATTCAAAACGACTGGCCGGGTCATTACATTCTCCCCATCTTAAACAAACGTTCATCCTCGAACGAGTCTAACAGAAGAACATACCTAAAATCACAGCATCTGAAGCAATAGCGTCTGTCCTGGCTGGGAGGGCATAGAAACGGGCCTGACCACCCCCTGATCTGCCTCCCCCTCTTGGGCAACCCATAGCTGACTGGGCGGGTGGTGAGGCAACTGATGCTGTAGTCGGAGGGTGAGTACTCCGCTGCGGAGTCCCACCCAACATCCTAGGGCAATATCTCGCAATGTGACCAAAATCCCCGCACTCGAAACAACCCCTTCTCTGACGAATCTGTTGCTCCTGATGCCCAAAAGAATTACCCGACGATACCTGAGCGGGCGGGGCATAATGAGAACCCTGTGCTAGCAATGCACTGAATGATGACTGGCCCTGCTGAAACTGGTCCTACTGAAACTGACCTCCCTGAGGAGCACCACTGAAACCACCCTGACCACGAGGCCTCTTAGCCTCTCTCTCAGTCCTCTCCTGACCTCGAACCATCTCAATTTGTCGAGCAATGTCGACAACCTCATCAAAGGTTACCCCACATACTCTCTCCCTGGTCATAAGCAATCGAAGCTAAAAATCGAGGCCATCTATAAACCTCTTGATCCTCTCTCGGTCTGTGGGAACCAAGCAGACCGCATGACGAGCTAACTCAGAGAACCGCATCTCATACTGTGTAACAGACATCTCACCCTAGCGAAGCTGCTCAAACTGCCAACGCAGCTCCTCTCTGCGGGACTCTGGTACAAACTTCTCCAGAAAAAGAATGGAGAACTGCTGCCAAGTAAGGGGTGTCGCGCCAACAGGCCTACGCCTCTCGTAAGTCTCCCACCATCTGAGTGCAGCCCCAGAAAACTGAAAGGTAGTGAATGAGACCCCACAAGTCTCCAAAATACCAGCAATACAAAGTATCCTCTGACACCTGTCCAAGAAATCCTGAGCGTCCTCTCTCTCTCTCTCTGTGAAACTGAAAGGTGGCGGCTGGAGTCTCCCAAACCTCTCCAACCTATGCTGATCATCCTCAGACATAGCAGGAACCACATAATCCTGTGCAGCTACAACTGGCTAGGTTGGTGGTTCCTCCGGTTTCTGAAGTCCCTGAATAACCTGCTCGAGTGTGCGAGCAACGGGAGTCTGAGGGCATTCGGCCCAAAATATTTATATGCATCAAAATAGAGTCATGAAACTGAGTTATGCGGTAAACAAGTATAAACATGACTGAGTATAGATTTTCAATCGAAAATAATGAGAGGATGGTAAGAAACAGCCCCTAAGGGTCCAAACAGCATTGGCGCAAGGCCCAAACATGGCATTCAACCCAATTTACAGAAATTCTTTCTAAAACATATAAGTATCATATGGATTCAACAAAGTATGCAACTTTACAATTGCTACGGGATGGACCAAATCACAAATCCCCAACAATCCACGCCTTCACGCCCGTCACCTAGCATGTGCGTCACTAAAAATAGTAGAATGATATAAAATCCTGGGTTTCATACCCTCAGGACTAGATTTACAATCGTTACTTACCTCAAACCGGTCAAATCTCTACCCCACAATACTCTTGCCTCTGGACTCGGCCTCCAAATGCTCCAAATCTATTCATAATCAGTACAATACCATCAATATACGCTAATGGAATAAATTCCACAAGAAAAGCTTCAAAATTAGACCAAAACCCGAAATTGGCTCAAATCCGGCCCCCGGGCCCACATCTCAAAATCCGACAATATTTATAAAACTAGAAAGCTCATTCACTCACATGTCTAACCATACCAAATTCATCAAAATCCGACATCGTTTGGTCCTTCAAATCCTTAAATTACTTTTCAACAATTCCAAGCCCTAACCCCTCATTTTCACTAATTTAGCATGATTAAACAACGTAAAATCAGCATATATACAAGTATTAGGGCTCAAGTAACTTACCTCACGAAACCCCCTTGATTCCCTCTTCACATCTCTCCCAAAATCTCCAAAACCGAATAGAAATGGTGAAGAATGCACCAAAATCGTGAAGGGTTTTATTTATGATTTCTGCCCAAGTTTTTCGCACCTGCGACCATTTTCTCGCACCCGCGTGACCGCACCTGTGGACTCGCATCTGCGGTCCCTGGTGCGCATCTGCGAAACCAGCCCAAAATTCTCATCTCCGCATCTGCTCTCAAGGTCTCGCAGATGCGGCCAATTCTTCGCACCTGCATTCCCAGCCTTGGCCCAGCATCGCTCGCACCTGCGCACTCCCCACGCGCACCATCGGCCTCGCACCTGCGAAGCTTTCTTCCGCAGGTGCGAAAATAGTAGTAGCAGCAGCTCCAGCTGCAAATTCCAACTTCGACAAATCCGTTAACCACCCGGAATCACCCCGAGGCCCTCGGGACCTTAACCAAAAATACCAACAAGTCATATATCAACATACAAACTTAGTCGAACCTTCGAATCACTCAAAACAACATCCAATCATCAAATTACCCTCAGATTCAAGCCTAAGAACTTCTAAATTTTCAAATTCGGCAACCGATGCCGAAACCAACCAAAGCACGTCCGAATGACCTCAGATTTTGCACACACATCACAAATGACACTACGAACCTACTCCAACTTCTGGAATTCCATTCCAACCCCGATATCAAATTTTCCGTTGCCGACCGAAATCGCCAAATTTCCAATTTTGCCAATTCAAGCTTAATTCTACCACGGACCTCCAAATCACATTCCGGGCGCACTGCTAAGTCCAAAATCACCTAACGGAGCTAAACGGAACCATCAGAATTCAAATTTAAGATCGTTTACACATAGTTCAATATCTGATTGACTTTTCCAACTTAAGTTTCTTCTTTAGAGACTAAGTATCTCAATTCACTCTGAAACCACTTTGGTCCCGAACCAACTAACCTATCATTATATAATATAGCTGAATAACACATAAAGAAGTAGAAATGGAGAAAACGAGGCTATAACTCTCAAAACGACCGGCTGGGTCGTTACATCCTCCCCTTCTTAAACATCCGTTCGTCCTCGAACGGGTCTAGAAACATACCTTGAGTCTCGAATAGGCGTGGATATCTGCTCTGCATCTCCCGCTCGGTCTCCCAGGTGGCCTCCTCCACAGGCTGACCTCTCCATTGCACCTTCACTGAAGCTATATCCTTTGACCTCAACCTTCGAACCTGCCGATCCAAAATAACCACCGGCTCCACATCATAAGTCATATCACCCTCCAACTGAACCGTGCTGAAATCCAAAACATGGGACGGATCTCTAATATACTTCCAGATTATGGAAACATGAAACACTGGATGCACACTCGACAAGATGGGTGGCAAGGCAAGCTTATAAGCCACCTCCCCTATTCTCTGAAGCACCTCAAAAGGCCCAATGAACCGGGGGCTCAACTTGCCCCTCTTCCCAAACCTCATAACACCTTTCATGGGTGATACCTTCAGCAAAACCTTCTCCCCAACCATAAAAGACACATCACGGACCTTCCTATCCGTGTAGCTCTTCTGCCTAAACTGCACGTGCGAAGCCGCTCCTGAATCAATTTCACCTTATCTAATGCGTCCTGGACCAAGTCTGTACCTAAGAGCCTAGCCTCACCCGGCTCAAACTAGTGCGCTCGGACTGCTCGTCCATCTGAGGGTGAAAAGCTATGCTCAACTCAACCTGAGTACCCAACTCTCACTGCACGGCCCTCCAAAACTGCGATGTGAACGGAGTACCCCAATCTAAAATGATGAAAATTGGGACACCATGCAGGCGAACAATCTCTCGGATGTAAATCTCAGCCAACCGCTCTGAAGAGTAAGTAGTACCAACTGGAATGAAGTGCGCGGACTTGGTCAGCCGATCCATAATAACCCAAATAGCGTCGAACTTCCTCGAAGTCTGTGGGAGCCCAACTACAAAGTCCATGGTGATCTACTCCTACTTCCACTCTGGGATCTCTAACCTCTGAAGCAAGGCACCCGGTCTCTGATGCTCATACTTAACCTGCTGACAGTTGAGACACCGAGCCACAAACCCAACTATATCCTTCTTCATCCGCCTCCATCAATAGTGCTGCCTCAAATCCTAGTACATCTTCGCGGCACCCGGATGGATGGAATATCGCGAGCTGTGGGCCTCCTCAAGAATCAACTCTCGAAGCCCATCTACATTAGGCACACATATCCGGCCCTGCATTCCAAGCACGCCGTCATCACCAATAGTCACATCCCTAGCATCACCTCTTCGAACCCTGTCCTGAAGAACGGGCAAGTGGGGGTCATCATACTGACGCTCCCTGATACGGTCATAAAGAGAAGACTTAGAGACCACACAAGCCAATACCCGACTAGGCTCCGAAATATCCAATCTGAAAAACTGGCCCGCTAAGGTCTGAACATCTAATGCCAAAGGTCTCTCTGCTGCTGGAATATATGCTAAACTCCACAAACTCTCTACCCGACGAGTCAAAGCATCAGCCACCACATTGGCTTTCCTCGGATGGTACAAAATAGTGATATCATAGTCCTTAAGAAGCTCCAACCATCTCCGCTAATGCAAATTAAGATCCTTCTGCTCTAACAGATACTGCAGACTCCGGTGATCTGTATAGATCTCATAATAAACCCTATACAAATAATGACGCCAAATCTTCAAGGCGTGAACAATGGCTGCTAATCAAGATCATGGACAAGATAGTTCTTCTCAAGGATCTTTAACTGGCGCGAGGCATAGACAATCACCCTACCCTCCTGCATCAAAACACAACCAATGCCTATCCTCGAGGCATCACAATACACGGTGTAAGAACCTAAAGCTGATGGTAGAACTAACACTGGAGCTGTGGTCAAAGCAGTCTTAAGCTTCAGAAAGCTCTCCTTACATTCATCCGACCATCTGAATGGAGCACCCTTTTGGGTCAATTCGGTCAAGGGCGATGTAATAGATGAAAATCCCTCCACAAAACGACAGTAGTAACCCGCCAAATGAAGAAAGCTCCTAATCTATGTGGCTGAGGACGGTCTAGGCCAACTCTGCACCGCCTCTATCTTCTTCGGATCCACCTGAATTCCCTCGCTGGATACCACGTCCCAAGAATGCTACTGAACTAAGCCAAAACTCACACTTGGAGAACTTTGCATAAAGCTTCTCCTCCCTCAATCGCTGTAATACAATCCTCAAATGCTGAGAGTGCTCCTCCTAGCTACGAGAGTACACCAGGATATCATCAATGAATACAACGACGAATGAGTCCAAATAGGGCCGGAATACACTGTTCATCAAATGCATGAACGTTGCTGAGGCATTGGTCAACCCAAAAGACATCACCAAGAACTCATAATGTCCATATCGGGTCCTCAAAGCTGTCTTAAGAGTATCTGAATCCCGAAACTTCAGCTGGTGATAACCGGACCTCAAATCGATCTTGGAGAACACCCTCGCTCCCTGAAGCTGGTCTAATAAATCATCAATACGAGGCAAAGGATACTTGTTCTTGACTGTGACCTTGTTCAACTGCTTGTAATCAATACACATTCTCATGGAACCATTCTTCTTCTTCACAAATAGAACTGGTGCACCCCAAGGTGACATACTAGGCCAAATAAACCCCTTATCAAGGAGTTTCTGAAGCTGTTCTTTCAATTCCTTCAACTCCGCCGGTGCCATATGATACAGTGGAATAGAAATGGGCTGAGTGTCCGGCACCAAATAAATACCAAAGTCTATATCCCTATCAGGCGGCATGCCCGACAGGTCTGTAGGAAACACATCCGGAAAATCACGTACCACCGGAACAGAATCAATGACAGGAGTCTCTGCACTAACACTACTCACAAAAGCCAAACAAGATAGGAAATACTTCTCAACCATGCGCTGAGCCTTCAAACATGAAATCACCCTACTTGGTACATAATCTACAAAACCGCTCCACTCAACCCTCGGAATTCCCGGCATAGTCAACGTCACCGTCTTAGCGTGACAATCTAGAACAGCATGACATGGAGATAACCAATCCATACCCAATATCACATCAAAGTCAACCATACTGAGCAACAATAGATCCACTTGGGTCTCCAAACCCCCAATAGTAACCACACATGACCGATATACGTGGTCCACAATAATAGTATCGCCCACAGGAGTAGATACATGTACAGATGAAACTAAGGACTCACGGGACATATCCAAAAAATGGGCGAAATACGAGTTAACATATGAATACGTGGAACCAGGGTCAAATAATACCGAGGCATCTCGGTGACAAACTGAGACAATGCCTGTAATCATAGCATCTGAAGCAATAGCGTCTGGTCTGGCAGGGAGAGCATAGAAACGGGCCTGACCAGCCCCCGATCTGCCTCCCCATCTAGAGCAACCCCTAGCTGACTGACCTCCACCCCAAGCTGACTGGGCGGGTGGTGAGGTAACTGGTGCTGTAGTCGGAGGCTGGCTCCTCTTCTGAGGTAGACCTCCATGACGACAAGGACACTGCCTCCACATATGCCCAAGCTCCCAACACTCAAAATAACTCCCTGGTGCTGGTGGTGGAAACTGAAGGGAACCCCTAGCACCGGGATGACTGGTAGAAGAACCTGGCATGGAAGACCCTTGAACAGGTGGAGCACGGGATGAACTCTGTACTGGAAGGGCACTAAGTGATGAGTGGCCTTGATGAGAACTGTGAGAACCATGTCCAGATGATGTACCCCGATGAAATGGCCGAGCTGACTGAGCCTGCCTAAAATGATGACCTCTACCGTGCTGGAACTGACCCCCAAAAGGAGCACCATAGAATCCACCCTGACCACGAGGCCTCTTCGCCTCCCTCTCAACCCTCTCCTGACCGCGAACCATCTCAATATGCCGAGCAATGTCAACAACCTCATCAAAGGTAGCACCCGAAACCCGCTCCCTGGTCATGAGCAACTATAGCTGATAAGTGAGGCCATCAACAAACCTCATGATCCTCTCTCTGTCCGTGGGAACCAACCTGATAGCATGATGGGCCAACTCAGAGAATCGCATCTCATACTGTGTCACAGACATATCACCCTGGCGAAGCCGCTCAAACTGTCTGCGCAGCTCCTCTCTGCGGGATCGAGGCACGAACTTCTCAAAAAGACCACGGAGAACTGCTGCCAAGTAAGGGGTGCTGCGCCAACAGGCCTACGTCTCCCGTAAGTCTCCCACCATCTGAGTGCAGCCCCAAAAAACTGAAAGGTAGTGAATGATACCCCACAAGTCTCCAGAATACCAGCAGTACGGAGTATCCTCTGACACCTATCCAAAAGGTCCTGAGCATCCTCTCTCTCTGTGCCACTGAAAGGTGGTGGCTGAAGTCTCCCAAACCTCACCAACCTACGCTGATCATCCTCAGGCATAGTAGGAATCACCTAATCCTGAGCAACAGCAACCGGTTGGGCTGGTGGTGCCTCCGGTGTCTGAAGTCCCTGAATAACCTACTCGGGTGTGCGAGCGACGGGAGTCTGAGTGCCTCCCCTGGCCTGAGAAGTGGTTGCGGTCGTCGAAATAAAGACCGCCTGAGCAAGGCCAATACACGCTGTCAGAATCTGAGCTAGGGCCTCCTGACCGGTAGTACGAGTCCTCACCATCTATGAGAGAATGAAACAACAGATATTTAGTTACTAAAATCAACAGATTCGCACGACAATAATTCAAGAATGTGGATTTTCCTAAAGGTTCTGCAGCCTCCTGAAGATTAGTACAGATGTCTCCGTACCGATCCGCAAGACACTACTAAACCCGCTCATGACTCGTGAGACCTATGTAACCTAGGCTCTGATACCAATCTATCACGACCCAAAAACCTAATCTGTCGTGATGGCGCCTATCGTGGAACTAGGCAAACCGACCCATTTTCAAACAAACCGATAATTTCAATAGTATTTAACATAAAACCTTCATTTAAGGAGTTCAAATTAAAGAAAAACAGAAGTGAGGAAAAGAAAAGCCCGACATCGGGGTGTCACTAGTCATGAGCATCTACTACAATCTGTCTAACAATATCAAGGCTAACTCAGCCTGGAAAATAGCTAAATACAACTAGAGGAAGATAAGAGGGAGAAGAGCAGGGGCTGCGATCGCCAATTAGCTACCTTGCTATCTCCAAGGAAATCTGCAACCAGAGTACTCAAGAACCGCTACCGTGTCCATCTACACCTGAATATGCACACAAGGTACAGGGAGTAACGTGAGTACGCCAACTCAGTAAGTAACAACAATAAATAAAGACTGAGAAGTATTGATGAGCAATAAAGCATATAACTTTCATATCAGGAAATCTCAGTAAAATACCACATGCTTTTAAAATCAGGATTTGAATCAAAATATCTCATTTAAACCCAGTTCCAGTAAAAATCATTTAAAGATATTTTTCAACAATTTTCAAACAGAGGAAAAATGCAAAGGTGAGCAAAAATGATGAAATCATAAACAGCCCCTCGGGCAGAACATCACTCATATACAGCCCCTCGGGCAAACCTCACAGTCACTCGTGCCACTCGGGCATACCTCACGATCACTCTTGCCACTCAGGCATACCTCACAATCACTCATGCCTCCCAGTCACTCAGCACTCGGCACTCGGCACTCGCACTCAGTAGGTACCTGCGCTCACTGGGGGTATGTACAGACTCCAGAGGGGCTCCTTCAGCCCAAGCGCTAATAATCTGCACGGACAACTAACGTGCTATAATAATAAAGTATGCTGCAGGCGGGCAGCCCCGATCCACACTCATCCTCACAAATTAGGCCCTCGGCCTCACTCAGTCATAACCTCTCAAGCCCCTCGTCATATCAGTAAAACAGGGCATTCGGCCCAAAACATTTATATGCATCAAAATAGAGACATAAAACTGAGTTATGCGGTAAACAAGTATAAACATGACTGAGTATAGATTTTCAATCGAAAACAATGAGAGGATGGTCAGAAACAGCCCCTAAGGGTCCAAAAAGCATTGGCGCAAGGCCCAAACATAGCAATCAGCCCAATTTACAGAAATTCTTTCTAAAACATATAAGTATCATATGGTTTCATAAAAGTATGCAACTTTATAGTTGCTACGGGATGGACTAAGTCACAAATCCCCAACAGTGCATGCCCACACGCCCGTCACCTAGCATGTGCGTCGCTAAAAATAGTAGAATGATACAAAATCTGGGTTTCATACCCTCAGGACTAGATTTACAATCGTTACTTATCTCAAACCGGTCAAATCTCTACCCCGCAATGCTCTTGCCACTGAACTCGGTCTCCAAATGCTCCAAATCTATTCACAATCAGTACAATACCATCAATATACGCTAATGGAATAATTTCCACAAGAAAAGCTTTAAAATTAGACCAAAACCCGAAATTGGCTCAAATTCGGCCCCCGGGCCCACGTCTCGAAATCTGATAATATTTACAAAACTAAAAAGCTCATTCACTCACGAGTCTAACCATACCAAATTCATCAAAATCCGACATCGTTTGGTCCTTCAAATCCTTAAATTACTTTTCAACAATTCCAAGCCCTAACCCCTCATTTTCACTAATTACCATGATTAAACAACGGAAACTCACCATATATACAAGTATTAGGGCTCAAGTAACTTACCTCAACGAAACCCCCTTGATTCCCTCTTCAAATCTCTCCCAAAAGCTCCAAAACCGAATAGAAATGGTGAAGAATGCACCAAAATCGCGAAGGGTTCTATTTATGGTTTTTGCCCAGGTTTTTCGCACCTGCGGCCATTTTTCTCGCACCCACGCGACCGCACCTGCGGTCCAAGGAGCCGCACCTGCACAAGTCACTTAATCCCCTAGCTTCCGCATATGCGGACACCTTTCTCGCACCTGCGGACTCACATCTGCGGTCCCTGGTGCCCATCGGCGAAACCAACCCAACATTCTCATCTCCGTATCTGCGCTCAAGGCCTCGCACCTGCAGGCTCGCAGATGCGGCCAATTCATCGCACCTGCGTTCCCAACCATGGCTCAGCGTCGCCCGCACCTGCGCACTCCCCACACGCGCCAGCGGCCTCGCACGTGAGAGGCTTTCTTCCGCAGGTGCGAAAATAGCAGTAGCAGCAGCTCCAGCTGCAAATTCCAACTTCGACAAATCCGTTAACCACCCGGAATCACCCCGAGGCCCTCGGGACCTTAACCAAAAATACAAACAAGTCATATATCAACATATAAACTTAGTCGAACCTTCGAATCACTCAAAACAACATCCAATCATCAAATTACCCTCGGATTCAAGCCTAAGAACTTCTAAATTTTCAATTTCGGCAACTGATGCCGAAACCAACCAAACCACGTCCAAATGACCTCAAAATTTGCACACACATCGCAAATGTCACTATGAACCTACTCCAACTTTCGGAATCCCATTCCGACCCCGATATCAAATTTTCCACTGCCGACCGAAATCGCCAAATTTTCAATTTCGCCAATTCAAGCCTAATTCTACTACGGACCTCCAAATCACATTCCGGACGCACTCCGAAGTCCAAAATCACCTAACGGAGCTAACAGAACCATCAGAATTCAAATCCGAGATCGTTTACATATAGGTCAATATCCGATTGACTTTTCCAACTTAAGTTTCTACTTAAGAGACTAAGTGTCTCAATTCACTCTGAAACCACTCCGGTCCCGAACCAACTAACCCGACATAACATAATATAGCTGAATAACATAAAAAGAAGTAGAAATGGGGAAATGAGGCTATAACTCTCGAAATGACCGGCCGGGTCGTTACACATAAGTCTCGAGCACTTGGTATATGTCACGACCCAAACTAACCTATGTTGTGATGGCGCCTATCGTGGAACTAGGCAAGCCGAATCATTTCCAAAACAAACCGATATTTTCATTTCAAAGATAATTTCAATACTATTTAACATAAAACCTTCATTTAAGGAGTTCAAATCAAAGAAAAACAGAAGTGCGGAAAAGAAAAGCCCGACATCGGGGTATCACTAGTCATGAGCATCTACTACAATCTGTCTAACAATATCAAGGCTAACTCAGCCTGGAAAATAGCTAAATAAAACTAGAGGAAGATAATAGAAAGAAGAACAGGGGCTGCGATCGCCAAACAGCTACCTTGCTATCTCCAAGAAAATCTGCAACCAGAGCAATCAATAATCGCTACCGTGTCCAGCTACACCTGAATATGCACACAAGGTACAGGGAGTAACGTGAGTACGTCAACTTAGTAAGTAACAACAATAAATAAATACTGAGCAGTAGTGACGAGCAATAAAGCATATAACATTCATATCGGGAAATCTCAGTAAAATATCACATGCTTTTTTTTAAAATCAGGGTTTGAATCAAAACATCTCGTTTAACCCAGTTCCAGTAGAAATCATTTAAAGATATTTTTCAACAGTTTTCAAACAGAGGAAAAATCCAAAGGTGAGCAAAAATGATGAAATCATAAATAGCCCCTCGGGCTAAACATCACTCATATACAACCCCTCGGGCAAAACTCACAGTCACTCGTGCCACTCGGACATACCTCACAATCACTCTTGCCACTCGGGCATACCTCATAATCACTCATACCTCCCAGTCACTCAGCACTCGCCACTCGACACTCGCACTCAGTAGGTACCTGCGCTCACTAGGGGTGTGTACAGACTCCGGAGGGGCTCCTTCAGCCCAAGCACTATAATCTGCACGGACAACTCACGTGCTATAATAATAAAGTATGCTGCAAGCGGGCTTCCTTATCCACACTCATCCTCACAATTAGGCCCTCGGCCGATATCAAACATGCTGCGGCGTATAGCCGATCCCATAAATATCCTCACAAATCAGGCCCTCGACCTCACTCAGTCATAAACCTCTCAAGCTACTAGGGCATTTCAGTAAAACAAGGCATTCGGCCCAAAACATTTATATGCATCAAAATAGAGTCATAAAACTGAGTTATGCGTTAATCAAGTATAAACATGACTGAGTATAGATTTTCAATCGAAAACAATGAGAGGATAGTAAGAAAAGGCCCCTAAGGGTCCAAACAGCACTGGCACAAGGCCCAAACATGGCATTCAGCCCAATTTATAGAAACTCTTTCGAAAACGTATAAGTATCATATAGTTTCAACAAAATATGCAACTTTACAGTTGCTACAGGACGGACCAAGTCACCAATCCCCAACGGTGCATGCCCACACGCCCGTCACCTAGCATGTGCATCACCTCAAAGTAGTAAAATGATAAGAAATCCAGGGTTTCATACCCTCAGGACTAGATTTACAATCGTTACTTACTTCAAGCCGCGAAATTCTTATTCTGCAATGTCCTTTCCTCGTGAATTGGTATTCAAATGCCTCGAATCTGGTCATAAATAATTCGTTTCAGTCAGTAAAATTCATTGGAATTAATTCTTTGCTATCTCCAAGAAAATCTGCAGCCAGAACAATCAATAACCGCTACCATGTCCAGCTACACCTGAATCTCCACACAAGGTGCAGGGAGTAACGTGAGCCGTAGTGAAGAGCAATAAAGCATATAACGTTCATATCAGGAAATCTCAGTAAAATACCACGTATTTTTAAAATCAGGATTTGAATCAAAATATCTCGTTTAAACCCAGTTCCAGTAAAAATCATTTAAAGATATTTTTCAACAGTTTTTAAATAGAGGAGAAATGCAAAGGTAAAAAAAATGATGAAATCATAAACAGCCCCTCGGGCAAACCTCACAGTCACTCGTGCCACTCGGGCATACCTCACAATCACTCTTGCCACTCGGGCTTACCTCACAATCACTGTTGCCTCCCCGTCACTCAGCACTCAGCACTCGCACTCAGTAGGTACCTGCGCTCACTGGGGGTGTGTACAGACTCCGGAGGGGCTCCTTCAGCCCAAGCGCTATAATCTGCACGGACAACTCACGTGCTATAATAATAAAGTATGCTGCAGGCGGGCAGCCCCGATCCACACTCATCCTCACAATCAGGCCCTCGACCGATATCAAACATGTTGCGGCGTGCATCCCAAAAATATCCTCACAAATCAGGCCATCGGCCTCACTCAGTCATAAACCTCTCAAGCCACTCGAGTATTTCAGTAAAATAGGGCATTCGACCCAAATCATTTATATGCATCAAAATAGAGTCATAAAGCTGAGTTATGCATTAAACAAGTATAAATATGACTGAGTATAGATTTTCAATCGAAAACAACAAGAGGATAGTAAGAAAAGGCCCTAAGGGTCCAAACAGCACTGGCACAAGATCCAAACATGGCATTCAACCCAATTTACAGAAACTCTTTCTAAAACATATAAGTATCATATAGTTTCAACAAAATATGCAACTTTACAGTTGCTACGGGACGGACCAAGTCACCAATCCCCAACGGTACACGCCCACACGCCCGTCACCTAGCATGTGCGTCACCTCAAAGTAGTAAAATGATAAGAAATCCAGAGTTTCATACCCTCGGGATTATATTTACAATCGCTACTTACTTCAAGCCATGAAATTCACGTCTCGGAACTCGACAAAAGTTACAAAATCCGGAAGCCCATTCAACCACGAGTCTAACCATACCAATTTTACCAAAATTCGACCCCAACTCGACCCTCAAATCTTCAATTTAAACCAAGAGGGTTTTCAAATTTTCCCAACTCAATTCACCAATTAAATGATAAAAACACCCATGGATTCGGGTAATTTAACCAATATTAAGTTAAGAACACTTACCCAGTTGTTTCCTCTGAAAATCACCCAAAACTCGCCTCAATCCGAGCTCCAAATCATCAAAAACTGAAATTTCAGAACTTAAACTCACTGCCCAGGCTTTTCTTCGTCGCGAACGCGGTCAGTGCCTCGCGTTCGCGAAGCACAAAATAGCTCCCGTCCAAATTCCTCCTTCGCGAACGCGACATCATCCTCGCATTCGCGAAGCACAAAATGCCTCCACCCCAATGCCTTCTACGCGAACGGGTTCAACCCATCGCGAATATGATGCTTCGTTACCCCTCAATATGCGAACGCGACACCCCCTACGCGAACACGTAGACCAATTGCCTGGGGTCCTCGGCTGCTTCCTCTCTTCTTCGCGAACGCGTAGCACCTCTTGCGTTCGCGAAGCACACCCAGTCCACCCTTCGCGAACGCGTTTTTCTCTTCGCGAACGCGAAGAGCAAATATTGCCAGCCTCTCGGTTCCTTTTCGCGAACACGAGGCTCCACTCGCGAACGCGATGAAGGAAACCAGATGGTGCATCAGAAAAATTCCAGCAGAGTTCCAAGTCCATAATCCAACCCGTTAACCATCCGAAACTCATCCGAGCCCATCGGGACCTCAACCAAATGTACCAACAAGTCGTAAAATATCATACGGACTTAGTCGAACCCTCAAATCACCTCAAACAATGCTAAAACCATGAATTACACCGCAATTCAAGCCTAATGAACTTTGAAATTTCTAATTTCTACAAACGACTCCGGAACCTATCAAATCACGTCCGATTAACCTCAAATTGTGCACCCAAGTCATAAATGACATAACAGAGGTATTTCAATTTTCAAAATTGGATTCCTACCCCGATATCAAAAAGTCAACCCCCGGTCAAACTTTTTAAAAATTAAACTTTCGGCATTTCAAGCCTAATTCATCTACGGACCTCCAAATAAAATTCTGGACATGCTCCTAAGCCCAAAATCACCATACGAAGCTATTGAAATTATCAGAATTCGAATCTGAGGTCGTTTACACATAGGTCCATATCCGGTCCACTTTTCTAACTTAAATTTTTCAATTATGAGACTAAGTGTCTCATTTCACTCCGAGTTCCTTCCGGACCCGAACCAACTAACCCGATATAACATAATATAGCTGAATAACACAAAAAGAAGTAGAAATGGGGAAAACGGGGCTATAACTCTCGAAATGACCGGCTGGGTCGTTACATCCTCCCCCTCTTAAACATCTGTTCATCCTCGAACGGGTCTAGAAACATAACTGGAGTCTCGAATAGGCATGGATATCTGCTCCACATCTCCCGTTCAGTCTCCCAGGTGGCCTCCTCCACAGGCTGACCTCTCCATTGCACCTCCACTGAAGCTATATCCTTTGACCTCAACCTTCGAACCTGCCGATCCAAAATAGCCACCGGCTCCACATCATAAGTTATATCAACCTCCAACTGAACCGTGATGAAATCCAAAACATGGGACAGATCTCCAATATACTTCTGGAGCATGCAAACATGAAACACTGGATTCAACTTGCCCCTCTTCCCAAACCTCATAACACCCTTCATGGGTGATACCTTCAGCAAAACCTTCTCCCCAACCATAAAAGACACATCACGGACCTTCCTATCTGCGTAGCTCTTCTGCCTAGACTGCACCGTGCGAAGCCGCTTCTTAATCAATTTCACCTTATCTAATGCGTCCTGGACCATGTCTGTACCTAAGAGCCTACCCTCACCCGGCTCAAACCATCTAACCGGAGATCTACACCTCCTCCCATATAAAGCCTCGTACGGAACCATATGAATACTCGACTGATAACTGTTGTTATATGCAAACTCAGCGAGTGGCAGAAACTGCTCCCATGAACCCCCAAAATCAATGACACAAGCACGTAACATGTCCTCCAATATCTGAAGAGTGCGCTCGGACTGCCCTCCGTCTGAGGGTGAAAAGTTGTGCTCAACTCAACCTGAGTACCCAACTCTCACTACATGGCCCTCCAAAACTGCGATGTGAACTGAGTACCCCTATCTGAAATGATAGAAACTGGGACACCATGCAGGCGAACAATCTCTCGGATGTAAATCTCAGCCAACCGCTCTGAAGAGTAAGTAGTACCAACTGGAATGAAGTGCGCGGACTTGGTCAGCCGATCCACAATAACCCAAATAGCATCGAACTTCCTCGAAGTCCGTGGGAGCCCAACTACAAAGTCCATGGTGATCCGCTCCCACTTCCACTCTGGGATCTCTAATCTCTGAAGCAAGCCACCCAGTCTCTGATGCTCATACTTAACCTGCTGATAGTTAAGACACCGAGCCACAAACCCAACTATATCCTTCTTCATCCGCCTCCACAAATAGTGTTGCCTCAAATCCTGGTACATCTTCGCAGCACCCGGATGGATAGAATATCGCGAGCTGTGGGCCTCCTGAAGAATCAACTCTCGAAGCCCATCTATATTAGGCACACATATCCGGCCCTGCATTCTCAGCATGCCGTCATCACCAATAGTCACACCCCTAGCATCACCTCTCCGAACCATATCCTGAAGAACGAGCAAGTGGGGTCATCATACTGACGCTCCTTGATACAGTCATAAAGAGAAGACCTGGAGACCACTCAAGCCAATACCCGACTAGGCTCCGAAATATCCAATCTTACAAGCTAGCCCGCTAAGGCCTGAACATCCAATGCCAAAGGTCTCTCTGCTTCTAGAAGATATGCTAAACTCTCAAAACTCTCTGCCCGGCGACTCAAAGCATCGGCCACCATATTGGCCTTCCCCGGATGGTACAAAATAGTGATATCATAGTCCTTAAGAAGCTCCAACCATTTTTGCTGACGCAAATTAAGATCCTTCTGCTTTAACAGATACTGCAGACTCCGGTGATCAGTATAGATCTCACAATGAACCCCATAAAAATAATGATGCCAAATCTTCAAGGCGTGAACAATGGCTGCTAACTCAAGATCATGGACAGGATAGTTTTTCTCATGGGTCATCAACTGGCACGAGGCATAGGCAATCACCCTACCCTCCTGCATCAAAACACAACCAATGCCTATCCTCGAGGCATCACAATACACGGTGTAAGAACCTGAAGCTGATGGCAGAACTAACACTGGAGTTGTGGTCAAAGCAGTCTTGAGCTTCTGAAAGCTTTCCTCACACTCATCCGACCATTTGAATGGAGCACCCTTTTGGGTCAATTTGGTCAAGGACGATGCAATAGATGAAAATCCCTCTACAAAGCGACGGTAATAACCCGCCAAACCAAGAAAGCTCCTAATCTCCGTGGCTGAGGACGGTCTGGGCCAACTCTGCACCGCCTCTATCTTCTTCGGATCCACTTGAATACCCTCACTGGACACCACGTGCCCCAAGAATGCTACTGAACTGAGCCAAAACTCACATTTGGAGAACTTTGCATAAAGCTTCTCCTCCCTCAATCTCTGTAATACAATCTTCAAATGCTGAGTGTGCTCCTCCTGGCTAAGAGAGTACACCAGGATGTCATCAATGAATACAACAACGAATGAGTCTAAATAGGGCTAGAATACACTGTTCATCAAATGCATGAACGTTGCTGGGGCATTGGTCAGCCCAAAAGACATCACCAAGAACTCATAATGGCCATATCGGGTCCTGAAGCTGTCTTAAGAGTATCTGAATCCCGAATCTTCAGCTGGTGATAACCGGACCTCAAATCAATCTTAGAGAACACCCTCGCTCCCTGAAGCTGGTCGAATAAATCATCAATACGAGGCAAAGGATACTTGTTCTTAACTGTGACCTTGTTCAACTGCCTGTAATCAATACACATTCTCATGGAACCATCCTTCTTTTTCACAAATAAAACCGGTATACCCTAAGGTGACATACTAGGCCGAATAAACCCCTTATCAAGGAGTTCCTGAAGCTGTTCTTTTAATTCCTTCAACTCTGCCGGTGCCATATGATACGGTTGAATAGAAATGGGCTGAGTGCCCGACAACAAATCAATACCAAAGTCAATATCCCTGTCACGCGGCATGCTCGGCAGGTCTGTAGGAAACACATCCGGAAAATCACGTACCACCGGAGCAGAATCAATGACAAGAGTCTCTACACTTAATCTCTCACAAAAGCCAAATAAGATAGGCAACCCTTCTCAACCATATGTTGAGCCTTCAAATATAAAATCACCCTACTTGGTACATAATCTACAGAACCGCTCCACTCAACCTTCGGAATTCCCGGCATAATCAACGTCACCGTCTTAGCGTGACAATCTAGAATATCATGACATGGAGATAACCAATCCATACCCAATATCACGTCAAAGTCGACCATACTGAGCAGCAAAAGGTCCACTTGGGTCTCCAGACCCCCAATAGTCACCACACATGACCGATATACGCGGTCCACAATAATGGTATCGCCCACAGGAGTAGATACATGAACAGAAGAAACTAGAGACTCACAGGGCATATCCAGAAAATAGGCGAAATACGAGAAAACATATGAATACGTGGAACCAGGGTCAAATAATACTGAGGCATCTCTGTGACAAACTGAGACAATACCTATAATCACAACATCTGAAGCAATAGCATCTGGTCAGGCAGGGAGGGCATAGAAACGGGACTGGCCACCCCCTGATCTGCCTCCCCCCTCTAGAGTGACCCCTAGCTGACTGACCTCCACCCCGAGCTTACTGGGCGGGTGGTAAGGTAACTGGTGCTGTAGTCGGAGGCTGACTCCTCTGCTGAGATAGACCTCCATGATGACGAGGACACTGCCTCCACATATGCCCAAGCTCCCCACACTCAAAACAACTCCATGGTGCTGGAGGCGGAAGCTGAAGGGAACCCTTAGCACCGGGATAACTGGTAGAAGAACCTGGCATGGAAGAGCCCTGAACAGGTGGAGCACGGGACGGACTCTGAGCTGGAAGGGCACTATGTGATGAGTGGCCCTGATGAGAACTGTGAGAACCATGGCCAGATGATGCACCCCGATGAAGTGGCCGAGCTGACTGAGCCTGTCTGAAATGACATCCTCTACCGTGCTGGAACTGTCCCCCAAAAGGAGCACTGCTGAATCCACCCTGACCATGAGGCCTCTTGGCCTCCCTCTCAACCCTCTACTGACCGCAAACCATCTCAATCTGCCGAGCAATGTCGACAACCTCATCAAAGGTAGCACCCGAAACCCGCTCCCTGGTCATGAGCAACTGTAGCTGATAAGTGAGGCCATCAATAAACCTCATGATCCTCTCTCTATCCGTGGGAACCAGCTAGATAGCATGACGGTCCAACTAAGAGAATCGCATCTCATACTGTGTCACAGACATATCACCCTGGTGAAGCCGCTCAAACTATCTGCACAACTCCTCTCTACGGGATCGAGGCACGAACTTCTCCAAAAAGACCACGGAGAACTGCTACCAAGTAAGGGGTGCTGCGCCAACAGGCCTACACCTCTCGTAGGTCTCCTACCATCTGAGTGCAGCCCCAGAAAACTGAAAGGTAGTGAATGAGACCCCACAAGTGTCCAAAATACCAGCACTATTGAGTATCCTCTGACACCTGTCCAAAAAGTCCTGAGTATACTCTCTCTCTGTGCCACTGAAAGGTGGTGGCTGAAGTCTCCCAAACCTCTCCAACCTACGCTGATCATCCTCAGGCATAGCAGGAGCCACATAATCCTGAGCAAAAGCAACCGAGCTGGGCTAGTGGTGCCTCCGGTGTCTGAAGTCCCCGAATAACCTGCTCGGGTGTGCGAGCGATGGGAGTCTGAGTGCCTCCCCTGGCCTGAGAAGTGGCTGCGGTCATCGAAATAGAGACCGCCTGAGCAAGGCCAGTACACGCTGTCAGAATCTGAGCTAGGGTCTCCTGAAAGTCTGGAATCACAATAGGCACAGGTGGTGCCCGAGCTGGTGCATCAACAATTAGAACCTGGTCCTGATCTGGGACAACCGGTGGATCTGCAGGTACTGCCCCAGCTGCTATACGGGCTGCACCGCTGCCCCTACCACGACCTCTACCGCGGCCTCGGCCTCTCGCGGCCCTGGATGGTGGTACTGGTGGCTGGCCCTCCTGACCGGTAGCACGAATCCTCACCATCTGTGAGAGAATGAAACAACAGATGTTTAATTTCTAGAATCAACAGATTCGCACGACAAGTATTCAAGAATGTGGAGTTTCCTAAAGATAAGTACAGACGTCTCCGTACCGATCCATAAGACTCTACTAAACCCGCTCATGACTCGTGAGACCTATGTAACCTAGGCTCTGATGGCGCCTATCGTGGAATTAGGAAAGCAGACTCATTTCCAAAACAAACCGATATTTTCATTTCAAAGATAATTCCAATGTTATTTAACATAAAAACCTTCGTAAAGGAGTTCCAATCAAAATAAAAGTACGGAAGGAAAAGCCCGACATCGGGGTGTCACTAGTCATGAGCATCTACTACAAACTGTCTAACAATATCAAGGCTAACTCAGCCTAGAAAATAACTAAATACAACTAGAGGAAGATAAGAGGGAGAAGAGCAGGGGCTGCGATCGCCAAACAATTACCTTGCTATCTCCAAGAAAATCTGCAACCAGAACAATCAATAACCGCTACCGTGTCCAGCTACACCTGAATCTGCACATAAGGTGTAGGGAGTAACGTGAGTACGCCAACTCAGTAAGTAACAACAATAAATAAAGACCGAGTAGTAGTGACAAGCAATAAAGCATATAACGTTCATATCAGGAAATCTCAGTAAAATACCACATGCTTTTAAAATCAAGATTTGAATCAAAATATCTCGTTTAAACCCAGTTCCAGTAAAAATTATTTAAAGATATTTTTCAACAGTTTTTAAATAGAGGAGAAATGCAAAGGTGAAAAAAAATGATGAAATCATAAACAGCCCCTCGGGTAAACCTCACAGTCACTCGTGCCACTCGGGCATACCTCACAATCACTCTTGCCACTCGGGCATACCTCACAATCACTCATGCCTCCCCGTCACTCAGCACTCGGCACTCGCACTCAGTAGGTACCTGCGTTCACCGGGGGTGTGTACAGACTCCGGAGGGGCTCCTTCAGCCCAAGCGCTATAATCTGCACGGACAACTCACGTGCTATAATAATAAAGTATGCTTCAGGCGGGCAGCCCCGATCCACACTCATCCTCACAATCAGGCAATTGACCGATATCAAACATGCTGCGGCGTGCAGCCTGATCCCAAAAATATCCTCACAAATCAGGCCCTCGGCCTCACTAAGTCTTAAACCTCTCAAGCCACTCGGGCATTTCAGTAAAATAGGGCATTCGGCCCAAATCATTTATATGCATCAAAATAGAGTCATAAAATTGAGTTATGCGTTAAACAAGTATAAACATGACTGAGTATAGATTTTCAATCGAAAACAATGAGAGGATAGTAAGAAAAGGCCCCTAAGGGTCCAAACAGCACTGGTACAAGGCATTCAGCCCAATTTATAGAAACTCTTTCTAAAACATATAAGTATCATATAGTTTCAACAAAATATGCAACTTTACAGTTGCTACGGGACGGACCAAGTCACCAATTCCCAACGGTGCACGCCCACACGCCCGTCACCTAGCATGTGCGTCACCTCAAAGTAGTAAAATGATAAGCAATCTGGGGTTTCATACCCTCAGGACTAGATTTACAATCGTTACTTACTTCAAGCCGTGAAATTCTTATTCTGCAATGTCCTTTCCTCGTGAATTGGTATCCAAACGCCTCGAATCTGGTCATAAATAATTCGTTTCAGTCAGTAAAATTCATTGGAATTAATTCCATAAGAAAATAATAATTTTCCATAAAAATCTGAATATTAGCTCAAATATCGCATGTGGGGCCCACGTCTCGGAACTGACAAAAGTCACAAAATCCGGAAGCCCATTCAACCACGAGTCTAACCATACCAATTTTACCAAAATTCGACCCCAACTCGACCCTCAAATCTTTAATTTAAACCAAGAGGGTTTTCAAATTTTCCCAACTTAATTCACAAATTAAATGATAAAAACACCCATGGATTCGGGTAATTTAACCAATATTGAGTTAAGAATACTTACCCCGTTGTTTTCTCTGAAAATCACCCAAAACTAGCCTCAATCCGAGTTCAAATCGTCAAAAACTGATTTTCAGAACTTAAACTCACTGCCCAGGCTTTTCTTCTTCGCGAATGCGGTCAGTGCCTCGCGTTCGCGAAGCACAAAATAGCTCCCGTCCAAATTCCTCCTTCGCGAACGCGACATCACCCTCGCGTTTGCGAAGCACAAAATACCTCTGCCTCAATGCCTTCTACGCGAACGCGTTCAACCCATCGCGAACGTGTTCAACCCATCATGAACGCGATGCTTCGTTCCCCCTCACTATGCGAACGTGACACCCCCTACGCGAACACGTAGACCAATTGCCTGGGGTCTTCGGCTGCTTCCTCTCTTCTTCGCGAACGCGTAGCGGCTCTCGCGTTCGCGATGCACACCCAGTCCACCCTTCGCGAACGCGAAGAGCAAATATTACCAGCCTCTCAGTTCCTCTTCGCGAACGCGATGAAGGAAACCAGATGGTGCATCAGAAAAATTCCAGCAGAGTTCCAAGTCCATAATCCAAACCGTTAACCATCTTAAACTCACTTGAGCCCTTCGGGACCTCAACCAAATATACCAACAAGTCCTAAAATATCATACGGGCTTAGTCGAACCCTCAAATCACCTCAAACAATGCTAAAGACATGAATTACATCCCAATTCAAGCCTAATGAACTTTGAAAATTTTAATTTCTACAAATGACTCCGGAACCTATCAAATCATGTCCTATTGACCTCAAATTGTGCACGCAAGTCATAAATGACATAACAGAGGTATTTAAATTTTCAAAATCGGATTCCGATCACGATATCAAAAAGTCAACCCCCCGGTCAAACTTCTCAAAAATTAAACTTTCGGCATTTCAAGCCTAAATCCTCTACGAACCTCCAAATAATATTCCGGACGCTCTCTTAAGCCCAAAATCACCATACGGATCTATTGGAATTATCAGAATTTGAATCCGAGGTCGTTTACACATAGGTCCATATCCGGTCCACTTTTCTAACTTAAAGTTTTCATTTATGAGACTAAATGCCTCATTTCACTCCGAGTTCTTTCCGACCCGAACCAACTAACCCGATATAACATAATATAGATTAATAATACAAAAAAAAGTAAAAATGAAAAAAACGGGACTATAACTCTCGAAACGACCGGCTGGGTCGTTACAGTACAGCAACGTCATTGCACTGAATTTGATAATATTAACATGAGAGATAAATTACAAAGTAATTTTCTCATATATCATAACAAATAAAATTTATATATGACTAGCTTACTTCAACATCTCATCTATATCTTGAGGGACTTACTGAATAGCAAACAGTAAGATGTAGAAGGAAAGTTTATGAAGAACCTAGTGAAGTTAGATTTTGAATCATGACCAAGTGAGCTCTAGCAATGAACCAATATTCTACCTTTTCTTGCATTTATCAATTTTAGTTGGCTGGGCTAGAATTTTAGCTGTAGATGAACTCATTATGAACCTTTATCATTGGAATGCTTTTTGAGACTGTCTTTAAGTAATGAGACTTCTCTTAACTAAAGCAACATAATCAACTTTAGGATTTTAACTCTCTCCTTGGATGCTGACTATTGAAAAACCATCCAAACTACATGCATGTAGTAGACGCCAAACAATAAAATAAGCTTTGATAAGACTGAGCTCTAGCTTATCGGAGAGCATAAATCAGGCAGATATTCTTAAGACTTCTACGATTTTTTCGACTGAATCTCCACCACAATCCTAAAATTTCATATATTTCATCACAATCAACTGTCGTTGTACACGTCACAAATAGTACAATACATTAATCAATAACAAATATGAGTAATAAATCCATAAAGATACATATAAATTAAACCCATTAAGTGAATTGGAAGAAATTTATAGAGTTGAGAAATGCAAAAACTAGGGTTGTTAGAGGAGAACTGCGGAAGAAACGATATAAGAGCCAATACATACCGGTCTTCTGATTCTCCGCTAAATATTCTCTACGGCGCTGCTGAGAGCAGCCACTGTTAATCGTCTCACTCCCTCTGACGTATATGAAAAATTATACTACATAACATAAACAAAAAAATATCTGCTATGCAACGTGAGCGGAAGCACAAATCAGGATTCCAAACCTTAATAGCTGCGAAGAGACATAGATTCATAGAACAACAAACTAATGAGAATAGATTAACTTACCGGAGTACGTTGAGGGGACATTGCCGGCGATTTGGGAGTTCTGGTAGTATTTGATTTGGGGAAATAGCTAACCTTTGGGAGTATTTGATTTGGGGAAAACCTAAGCCGTAAGAAGAGTGCTTCTTTTTCTCTTTTTGTTAAGTTAAATTTCACATCAATGAAAAAAAGGTGCTTGAATTTTCTGAAAATTTTAACTGTGCGCCAAAACTTTAGTGAGTGATTAGCGGAAAATATATCCCACGCCAAATAAAAAGAAAATATTCATAACGAGATTCCATGCTAATTGTTGCTAATATAATCCTCCCGCTAATTTCATGATATTTGTTTTGTTATAATTAACTAATTTCAGTCATTATTTATACCTATAATCTCCACATTATAATTTTGGCAGAATTTATTTGCAAAACAAACAATTCCTTAAATAAGGAACGTAGAATTGTTCCTCAATTGGATTTGAATCTTCAATTTTGTGGACGGCTACATAATTTGATCGTATAATCTATTTTAAATAATGTTTTTATTGTTTAATTTGTGTATATATATATATATATATATATATATATATATATATATATATATATATATATATATATATATATATATATATATATATATATATATATATATATATATATATATATATATATATATATATATATATATATATATATATATATATATAAAAATTATAAAAAAATATAATTTCTAAAGTTAACAACGGAAATTACAAAATTGTGGGGGTTAGTAACCGTCGCAAATTATAAATATTGCAGCGATTTGCAAACCTCCAAAATAAAACTGCCACAAAAAAATTATTTTGTGAGAGTTAAAATAAACGTCACAAAATAAAATAATAGTGGGGGTTTCTAAAAACCCCATAGATAAACTGCCACAAATTACGCCTTTTCTTGTAGTGTAAACATCGAAAGGTTAAGAAAAACCAATGGAACAATTGCATGGACCCAAAAGTTTTTCATTTCTTCTTTCCCTGCTAAATGATGCCCCCATCCCAACCCACCCCCTTTCCACTCACCCTAAGAAAAGTAATTATGATGACCCAAAATGTCATCTTTAAATTTAATAATTAATTATATATTCTAGGACCCCGAAAAGCACTATTTATCATTCTTCGACTTGCGTGCACAGTCCGTAAAATTTTTCAAAAAATTTTTATGTGAAAATGGATTAAAATGTGAATTAGAGCTTTAAAACTCAACTAAGTTGACTTTGATCAACATTTTGAGTAAACGGACTCGGATCAGTATTTTGACAGATCCGGTAGGTCCGTATCGTAATTTGGGATTTGGGCGTATGCTCGGAATCAAATTCTGAGTTCCCTAGCCCGAGATATGGAATTTTGATGAAACAATTAAAAGTTTAAGTTCAAATAGTGACCGGATGTCGAATTATGTGCAAACGACCCCGGAATAGAATTTTGATGATTCCAACAGCTCTATATGGTGATTTTGGACTTAGGAGCTGTAACGACCCGACCGATTGTTTGAAAATTAGAGCCTCGATCCCCTAATATCTGTTTTTCCCATATTTGTTTCTACTTTTGGGATATGCCGGAGTGTTTGGTTATGGAATTCGGGGAGTTTTGGGATACTTAGTCCCTAGTTGTGAGTTTAAGCCTTAGAGTTTGGACCGTAGTCGGAACTGTATGAAGACGGATCCGAAATGAAATTCTATCGACTTCGTTAGCTCCGTTGAGTTGTTTTGGGGTTAGGAGCGCGTCCGGAACGTGTTTTGGAGGTCTGTATTGGATTTAGGCTTGAATTGGCGAAAGTTAGTTTTTCGGCGATTTCGGCAGATAGTGAAAATTTTGATATCGAACTCGGAATGGAATTCCAAAAGTGGCTGTAGGTTCGTAGTATAATTTGTGACCTGTGTGTAAAATTTAAGGTCATTCGGACTAGATTTGATGTGGTTCGGCGTCGTTTGTAGAATTTGGAAAATTTTAAATTCTTAGGCTTGAATCCGTGCTTAATTCATGATTTTGGTGTTGTTCAATGTGGTTTGAAGGCTCGACTAAGTTCGTATGGTATTTTAGGATTGGTTGGTATATTTGGTTGAGGTTCCGGGGGCCTCGGGTGTGTTTTGGATACTTAACGGAATGAATTTGGACTTAAAAAAAATCTGGTGCCTTTGCTGGTTCTGGTGTTTCGCACCTGCGGAAGGGAGGCCGCAGGTGCAAGAGATGCAGGTGCGGAAGGAGTGCGCAGATGCAGAACTGGTGGGGCTGGTGATGGAGCACAGGTGCACAAGTTTGACCGCACTTGCGAGCCCGCAGGTGCGAAGCGTGGGCGCAGGTACGGAGCCTGGCTGCCTTAGTGAAATATGCATATGCGCCGATTTGGACCGCAGGTGCGGTATCCACAGGTGCGAGGGATTGCCCGCAGATGCGGCCCCAGCCCGGATAAGTGACCTTCGCACCTGCGATGATTTTTTCGTAGGTGCGTGACCGCAGATGCGGCCCCAATGAGCGCAGGTGCGGAAATAGCTGAGTTGAAGAGGCAGCTTCGAGGGTTCATCCCTCATTTTTCACCAATTCGATTTAGAGCTCGGTGGGAGACGATTTCTCGAGGGATTTTGAAGAAGAACTATTGGGTAACTAATTCTAACTCTATTTTTATCATAATCCAACAATCTAATCTTAGTTTTGTCATGTAATTTCGGATTTGGGGTAAAAAATTGGGAGAATTGAGGAAAAGTTCCCCAACCAAGTTTTGGATTTTGATCGAGGTTTTGGTATCAGATTTGAGTGTTTTTGGTATGGTTAGACTCGTGAGTGAATGAGTGTTCATAATTTGTAATTTTTACTCGATTCCGAGACGTGGGCCCGGGGAGACTTTTTGGGCGTTTTTCTAATTTCACACTTTAGCTTCGAATTAATTAGCTAAATTAGTTGCTTGTAGTTATATTTACATTATGCAATTAATTTGAATAGATTCGGGCCATTTGGAGTCGGATACTCGTGGCAAGAACGTGATATCGAGTAGATTTGAGCGGTTCGAGATAAGTGGCTTGCCTAATCTTCTGTTGGGGACTTTCCTTTAAGATGTTTGATATTAATTGATCTGTGGGCGCCGTGTACGTGAGGTAACGAGTACGTACACGGGATATTATTGCAAAGATCCCGTTTTTCCTTTCTAAATCATAAACTGTTTTTTCTTATTAAATTGCACTAATACTTTTAATTGTTAAACTTAGACTAGAGAAGCATGCTTACGTGTTTTAACTGCCGATTTGACATTCTGTGTGTCATGCTTAGTTAAGTCCCTACTTTCTTTATATGTGTTCAGTATAAACTGTATAACTCGATGCCATACCTGCCATTTCATCTTGCGTTGCATATTTAAATTGGGACTACGGACGTATTCCGGGAGATCCCCCTGTACTGCATATTTAAATTGGGACTACGGACGTATTCCGGGAGATCCCCTTGTACTGTATATTTAAATTGGGACTACGAACGTATTCTGGGAGATCCCCCTGTACTGCATATTTACTTTGGGACTACGGACGTATTCCGGGAGATCCCCCAGCACTGTATATTTACTTTGGGACTACGGACGTATTCCGAGAAATCCCTTTGTACTGCATATTCATTTGGAACTACGAGACGGTATCCCGGGAGATTCCCCACTGTGTTTACCTCGTTCTAAGCCGAGGACTCCCTTAACTGTTTAATTTCTTTATAACGATATTTTAGGACTTATTGGTGTACTTGGTCGAGGTCCTGAGGGCCTCGGGTGAGTTTCGGATGGTTAACGGATCAAGAATTGAAGTTGGGAGACTGCTGAAGTGAGTTTTACTGGTTTTTGGCTGATCTGCTTTTTTTCCCTTATCTGACAAAAATCGAACTCCCTGATCGAGGTACAAAATCGGAGTCCATGACCGAGGTACAAGATCGAACTCCCTAATGGAGCTCCCTGATCGAGCTCCCTGATCGGAGTCCATGATCGGACTCCATGCTCGGAGTCCAGGATCAGAGTCCATGATCGGACTCTATGCTCGGAGTCTTGGATCGGAGTCTATGATCGGACTCCATGATCAGAGTCCAGGATCGGAGTCCATGATCGAACTCCATGCTCGGAGTCCAGGATCGGAGTCTATGATCGGACTACAGGATCGGACTCCATGATCGGACTCCATGATCGAACTCCATGATCAGACTCTATGATCAGACTCAATGATTGGACTCCATAATCGGAGTCCAGGATCGAGGTCAGCCTGGACAAATCTGTAAGTTATAATAACAGGGGCATTCGTCCCATTTGCCATTTTTGACGAACTTGAGCTTGAGAAGAGGCGACTTTTGACAGATATTTCAAGGAAAGATATTGGGGCAAGTGATTCCAACTCGGTTTTGGTCTATATACACAAATATATCATTGTTTCCACCATTTAATTAGTGTTTTGAGATTGAAATTTGGGAAAATATTTGTAATCTCATAGAAACAAATTTTCGAGATTTCGGTATCGATTCGGAGTCGGATTTGAGTGAAATTGGTATGGTTGGACTCGTAATTGAATGGGTTATCTGATTTCATAACTTTTGTCGGATTCCGAGACGTGGGCCCCACGGACGAATGTTTAATTAATTTCGGGATTTTTTATTGAAAATGTAGTATTTTCTTATATAATTTATTCCTATAAATTTTAATGATTGTATTGAATTATTCTTTGTTAGATTCGAGCCAATCAAAGTTGGATAATAGAGGAAAGGCCCTTCTAGTGGATTAAATTGGAGCAAATTGAGGTAAGTCTCTTGTCTAATCTTGTGACGGGAAAATTATCCCATAAGTAATTAAAGTAATAATTATTGCTAATTGTGGGGGCTACGTTTGCACGAGGTGACGAGAGTCCGTGCGTAGCTACTATTAATACTAAAGTCCGGGTAGTTTAGGACTCAAAAGCGCGAATTATTTGTGTAAAATGTATTCTTTACTTAATTAAATTATTTGATATAAATGTAAATATATATTGTGAATTGTTAGATAAAGATATTAAAGGGTGGAAATCTCATATGCTTGATTTTGCTGCTTAAATTAATTAATTGATAAAAAAAATTATTCTTCCTCCCGAATTTATCATATAATAAATATATTCTCATTCCGGAGGTACATAAGAAAATGTCCTCTTTTTTTGTGGAGTGGGCCGAATGCCTAGGCTGGATAGATGCATCTATGGATCGTGTCGCACGTCCCTCGACAGTGTACACGATATTCTGGATCGGGCCGTACGACCTCGGCAGAAATCGTGCTTAATAATAATAATTACACGATACTTTGATAGTTTATTGCAGTTTGTGAAACTAATTGATAAATTGAAAATCTTTGGAATTTAAAGAATTATTATTCCTGCTTGTTACGGAATTATTGTTATTCCTGTAAATGAGACTAATTGATAAATTAAAAATTTATTGGAATTGAAGGAATTTATTTAAAATATTGAGAATTGTTGCATTTGAAGGAATTTAATTATTTCTGCTTGTTAAATAAATTATTGTAAATTCTGTGAATTATGTTGATTTAGATATTCTAGTTTTATTTCAATTATTATTATTGACCTATAGTGAGTGTCAAAGTCGGTCATCTCGTCTCTACCACTTCGAGATTAGGCTTGATACTTACTGGGTACACGTTGTTTATGTACTCATACTACACTTGCTGCACTTTTTATGCAGGACGTGAGGCAAGTACTAGTGGGGGGGTCTATCGTCTTACACCCACGTTATCCAGGGGCATAGTGGTGAGCTGCCTTTCTGAGCCGTTCTGCAGCTACCAGTGTCTCTCCTTGTATTTTTTATTCTGTCTATTTTTATTTCAGACAGTATTTGAGGTTTTATATAATCTACTAGATGCTCATACACTTGTGACACCAGATCTTGTCACACACATTGGTAGAATTTTATGTCTTATTATTTTTCTTGGATTTAAATTTTATCGCTATATGTTTAATTTATTAGTTGGCTTGCCTAGCTATAGTGTCGGGATCCATCACAACCTAAAAAATTAAAACTGGGTCGTGACAACATGGTATCAGAGCACTAGGTTCACGTAGGTCTCACAAGTTATGAGCAGACCTAATAGAGTCTTGCGGATCGGTACGGAGACGTCTTGTGACGACCAGAAATTTTCACCTTCGGACCGTGATGGCGCCTAACATTTCACTTGCTAGGCAAGCCAACGTTAGAATAATATTATCTATTTTTAAAATAATTTCTAAATTTATTAATAACAAAGAACAAATGCAGAAGTAATGTCTGATATGTAGTGAATAATACATAAAGAAAAAAATACAACGGTGTCTAAATACCATCCCAAAATTGGTCACAAGTGCACGAGCTTCTAGAATAATACAAATAAAGGTCTGAATAAAATAAAGCTGTCTGAAAATAAACACGCAGCTAAAGTAAAATAGACGGGGACTTCAGAACTGCGGACGCCATGCAGTTATACCTTAAGTCTCCTCTAGGTAGCTGATATCCGGGCAAGTCTACGGTACGCTGCTGGGACCAACTCCGAAATATGCACAAGATGTGCAGAGTGTAATATTAGTACAACCGACCCCATGTACTGGTAAGTGCTGAGCCTAACCTCGACGAAATAGTGACGAGGCTAAGGCGGGTCACTTACATTAACATGTACGCAATATTAGTAACAACAACAAATAATAGAAATAAATCAGGTAACTCATTTATAATAATTGAAGCCAATTCAGCAGTCGTAACCAATTATCATTTCCATCAAATCTGTTGCAGCGTGCAACCCGCTCTCCCAATATATTCCTTTTAATCAAATCTGTCATATATTTATTTCAATCAAGTATATATAGACTTTTTAATAAGTCTGTTGCTGCGTGCAACCCGATCCTCCAATATGGACTTTTTAATAAGTCTGTTGCTACGTGCAACCCGATCCTCCAATTTTGACTTTTTAATAAGTCTGTTGCGGCGTGCAACCCGATCCTCCAATATGGACTTTTTAATAAGTCTGTTGCAGCATGCAACCTGATCCTCCAATATATCCATTTCAATCAATTTTGTTGCGGCGTGCAACCCGATCCTCCAATATATTCATTTACCAATTCTTATAGAAGAAATTTTTCCAATAAATACAATAATTAATATAAAATTATAAGACAACAAGCATACAATAATTATGATTTAAT
The DNA here is from genome assembly GCF_000715075.1 of Nicotiana tabacum. NCBI lineage: Eukaryota > Viridiplantae > Streptophyta > Magnoliopsida > Solanales > Solanaceae > Nicotiana > Nicotiana tabacum. Next base: position 10,067,134 of record NC_134101.1, on the reverse strand, counting down.
TATGAAACAAACAATGACAAATAGCAAATTATTATGGAAATCAGGAAAAAAATAGGCAGTTTAATATTTAATATACTACATGTAAAATAACAATTAAAACACATAATTCAAACAACATGTAACAATTAATGCAAGAATTCAAGAATTAATATTTGACAAAGAATAGGAGAGAAATAATTATTAAAATAATTAATTTATGATTTAAAATAATTTATGATTTTTCAAGTAAGTAGGCAAACAATTAATTTGACAACGTATAGACACTCGTCACCTCGCCTATACGTCGTTCACATGCATTTTACATAACAAATAACTTAAAGGTTCTTTTCCCTCAAGTCAAGGTTAACCACGACACTTACCTCGCTTTGCAAATTCCAATCAATTACTCAACCACAACTTTTTCTTTTAAATTTGTCTCCAAAAGCTTCAAATCTATTCATAAATAATTCAATATACTCAATACGAATCATAGGAATTAATTCCGTATGAATTTACTAATTTTCCGGATAAAAATCCGAAATTCATTAAAATATTTGACAGTGGGACCCACGTCTCAAATTCCGAAAAAACTCACAAAATCTGAACACCCGTTCCGCTAAGAGTTCAACCATACAAAAATTATCCAATTCCGATATCAAATGCACCTTCAAATCTTAAATATTTGTTTTTGGAAGAATTTTTAAAAATCTGATTTTTCTTCCATAAATTTACGGATTCATGATATAACTGAGTATGAAATCATGAAATATAATCAATATAGGATAAGGAACACTTACCCCAATGTTTTCCCGTGAAAATCGCCCAAAAGTCACCTAATCCGAGCTCAAAAATGGAAAAGAGTTGAAAATGGGTCGAAACCCCATTTCCAGAACTTAAGTTCTGTTTCTGGGATTTTTAATCTTCGCGAACGCAAGGGCTACCTCACGAAAGCGATGCTTACCTGGCTTGGCCTACGCAAACGCGAGAAGCCCTTCACGAATGCGAAGGCTAATTTTCCTGGCCAGCCTTTTTCCCTTCGCGAACGCGAAGCTTCGCACCTCAAGCCTTCGTGAATGCGGCCCCCTCTTCGCGAACGCGAAGAGTAATTTTCATCTGCCTCCAGTTTCTTCTTCGCGAATGCGAGCCCCCTCTTGTGAACGTGAAGAAGGATACCAGAAGTAGATTTCTGCAGCTTTTCCCAAGTCCAAAAATGATCTGTTAACCACCCGAAACCAACCCGAGCCCTCGGGGCTCCAAATCAAACATGAACCCAAGTCCTAAAATATCATACGAACTTTCCTGCGTGATCAAATCACCAAAATAACACCAAGAACTACGAATCAGACACCAAATCAAAGGAAATTTCCAAGAAAACTTTAAAACTTATATTTTTACAACATGACGTCTGAATCACGTCAAATCAACTCTGTTTCTCACCAAATTCGGCAGACAAGTCATAAATATTATAGTGGACCTACACCATGCTTCAGAACCAAAATACGGACCCGAGGTCAATAAATCCAACATCAGTAATTTCTTAAAAATCATTAAGCTCTCAAGCTTTTAATTTTTCATCAAAATTCCATATCTCGGGCTATGGACCTCAGAATTCGATTCCGGGCATACGCCCAAGTACCAAATCACGATACGGACCTACCGGAATTATCAAAATACTGATCCGGGTCCGTTTGCTTAAAATTTGACCAAAGTCAACTCAGTTGAGTTTTAAATCTCTATTTCACATTTTAATCCATTTTTCACATAAAAACTTTTCGAAAAATTGTACGGACTGCGTACGCAAGTCGAGGAATGATACATGGTGCTTTTCGAGGTCTTAGAACACAAAATTACTTATTAAATTTAAAGATGACACTCTGGGTCATCACACGTCTGTACTTATCTTCGAGAGGCTATAGGGTGTTAAGAAACTACCTTTCTTCATATTCCATCGTGCAATTAATGTAGTACTAAATATCTTTCTCTTATTCTCTCACAGATGGTGAGAACATGCTCTAACAAGGTTCAAGACCAGGGAAGAGCTACTTACCCAATTGCTAGAGGCTGAGGCTGAGGCCGAGGGAGGGCTCTAGTCCGTGGTAGAGGACGAGGACGTCCCAGGAATGTTCCAGTTATGCCGCCAGTGTGTCTAGCAGAGAATCCCATTATTGAGGACCAGGGTGAGGTGACTATGGCAGAGCCACCTCCGGTGGATTTCACATCTACATCGGGATTCCAGGATGTTATGGGTCATATGCTACGGTTCATGCACAATATGACTCAGGCCGGTTTATTTCCGGCAGACCCAGCCACATCTCAGGTGGGCGGGGAGCACAGACCCCTACCGCACAGGCTCATGGACAAGCAGCTGTTGTATATCAGACCCAGGGTGCACTACCTGTGGGTGGAGCCCAACCAGTGGTAGCAGCTACACTTGAGCCCAGGCCAGTTGCAGCCGCTGATCCTCAAAAACTATTGGACAGATGGATTAGACTACATCCTCCTGTCTTTGGGGGTGAGCGATATGAGGATCCCCAGTATTTCATTGATCAGTGCAAGGATAGACTGTACAACATAAGGATATTGGAGTCTCATGGGGTAGACTTTGCTACTTTTTAGCTAGAGGGCAGAGCCCGTAAGTGGTGGCAGTCTTATGTTCTTGGCAGACCAGCAGATTCTCCTCCAATAACTTAGGACAGGTTTACTCGTATCTTCCTGGACAGGTATATTCCACCCTCTCAGAGGGAAGAGTTGAGGTTTCAGTTTGAGCAGCTCCAGCAGGGTCAGATGTCAGTGACCGATTATTAGGTGAGGTTTTCTGAGTTATCTCGCCATGCACTTATGATACTCCCTACTGAGGCGTAGAGAGATGCAGAGGTTTGTTGTGGGTTTACATACTGTCATTCAGGCCACTATGGCTCGATAGGTTATGATGGGAACTTCATATGAGCTAGTCGTGTAGATAGCCCGCAGGATTGAGGGTGTACGTCAGCGTATCCGAAAGCAGGTTACTAGAGATAAGAGGTTTAGGTATTCTGGAGAGTTCTGAGGTGCTTCGTCTGGGGACAGTGGTCAGTTCAGGAGAGGGCAGTCCAGCAGGCTCCCATGTCCAGCACCACCGCCTTCTCAAGGTGCTCCAATGTGGCCCTATCTCAGTGCTATACCAGAGAGTTCTTATCGCCCACCAGCTATTCAGGGTCCTCCCAATGGGTATTCAGTTCCCCAGGGCCAGACTCTTAGTCAGCAGCCCATCATACCAAAGAGTTCTTATGAGTGCGGGTATCCCAGTCACATACGGAGTTTTTGCCCCGGGCTTCGGGGTAAACTAGTGCAACAGGGTCAGCAGCCTATGATTACCGGACCAATTGCTCCACCAGTTTTCTGACCACGAAGAGGTAGGGGATAGGTGGGTAGGGGTCGTCCTAGAGGTGGAGGTTAGCCAGGCGGAGGCCATCCAGTTAGTGCTCCAGCTCGATTCTATGCTTTTCCGGCCAGACCAGATGTAGAGGCCTCAGATGCTATGATTACAGGTATTATTTCTGTTTGCGGCAAAGATGCCTTAGCATTATTTGATCTAGGATCTACGTATTCATATGTGTCATCTCTATTTGCTCCATTCCTGGGTGTTTCTTGTGAGTCCCTGAGTACTCTTGTTTATGTGTCTACTCCTGTGGGCGATTCTGTTGTTGTGAACCGGATCTACCAGTCCTGTATTATTACATTCTATGGTTATGAAACTAGAGCAGATCTCCTATTGCTTGAGATGACCGATTTTGAAATTATTCTGGGCATGGACTTGTTATCTCCATATCATGCTATTCTAGATTGCCATGCCAAGACTGTTACCTTGGCTATTCCAATGTTGCCTAAGCTGGAGTGGAAGGGTTCGTCTGTTAGTTCATTTAATCAAGTTATTTCTTTTATAAAGGCTCAACACCTGGTTGAGAAGGGTTGTTTGGCTTATCTAGCCTATGTTTGGGATACTACTGTAGAGACTTCGGCTATTGATTTAGTGCCTGTGGTTCGGGAGTTCTCCGATGTATTTCCTTTAGATCTTCCAAGTATGCCACCTGACCGTGATATTGATTTCTGTATTGACTTGGCTCTAGATATCCAACCTATATCTATCCCACCGTATCGCATGGCTCCGAAAGAATTGAAAGAACAACTTGAGGAGTTACTAGCCAAAGGGTTCATCAGACCGAGTGTATCGCCTTGTGGTGCACTGGTATTATTTGTGAAGAAGAAGGATGGAACAATGCGGATGTGTATTGATTATCGTAAACTGAACAAAGTCACTATTAAGAACAAGTATCTATTGTCGTGTATTGATGATCTATTTGACCAGTTATAGGGTGCTAGGGTGTTCTCTAAGATCGACTTGAGGTCGGGGTACCATCAGTTGAAGATTCGGGATTCGGATGTTCAGAAGACTGCTTTTCGGACTAGATATGATCATTATGAGTTTCTGGTGATGTCCTTCAGATTAACTAATGCCCCGGCAGCGTTTATGAATTTGATGAACAGGGTATCCATGACATATATTGATTCGTTTGTCATTGTCTTCATTGATGACATATTGATCTACTAGCGCAGTAAGGAGGAACACGAGCAGCATATGAGAGTAGTGCTTCAGACATTGCGGGAACAAAAGCTATATGCTAAGTTCTTCAAATGTGAGTTCTGGGTAGAATCTGTAGCATTTTTGGGGCATATTGTATCGGGCGAAGGTATTAAGGTTGATCCCAAAAAGATTGAGGCAGTTCAGAATTGGCATCGTCCCACTTCGGCGACTGAGATCAGGAGTTTTCTGGGTTTAGCAGGTTATTATCGTCGGTTCGTGGAAGGTTTTTCATCTATTGCAGCACCTTTGACCAAATTAACCCAGAAGGGTGCTCCATTCCGATGGTCCGATGATTGTGAGGTGAGCTTTCAAAAGCTCAAGACAGCATTGACTACAACACCAGTATTAGTGTTGCCTTCTGGTTCGGGGATATATACAGTATATTGTGACGCTTCACGCGTTGGCTTGGTTTGTGTATTGATGCAGGAAGGGTGAGTTATTGCATATTCTTCCCGTTAACTGAAGCCCCACGAGAAGAATTATCCAGTACATGATTTTGGAGTAAGCTGCGATTGTTCACACTCTAAAGATTTGGAGGCATTATCTTTATGGGGTGTCTTGTGAAGTTTACACTGATCATCGTAGTTTGCAGCATTTGTTCAAGCAAAGGGACCTAAATCTGAGACAGCGCAGATGGCTTGAGTTACTAAAAGATTATGATATTACTATCTTGTACCATCCGGGCAAAGCAAATGTGGTTGCAGACGCCATGAGTAGAAAGGCAAAGAGTATGGGTAGTTTGGCTTTCATTTCAGTAGAGGAGAGGCCATTAGCTTTGGATATTCAGTCCTTGGCCAACAGACTTGTGTGGCTAGACATTTTAGAGCCCAACCGAGTTCTTGCATGTGTTATAGCTCATTCTTCACTATTTGAACAGATCAAGGCTCGCTAGTATGATGATCCACACTTAATGGTTCTTCGAGAAACGGTACTACGGGGTGGTGCCAAGGAAGTTACTATTGGAGCGGATGGTGTTCTACGACTCCAGGAGCGTCTATGTGTTCCTAATATGGATGGACTGAGGAAAAAGATCCTAGAGGAAGTACACAGTTCTCGGTATTCTATTCATCCAGGTGCTACAAAGATATATCGTGATTTGAGGCAGCATTATTGGTGGAGACGAATGAAAAAGGACATAGTTGAGTATGTAGCTAGGTGTCTAAATTGCCAGCAAGTTAAATATGAGCACCAGAGACCAGGCGGCCTACTTCAGCAGATAACTATACCAGAGTGGAAATGGGAACGCACTACTATGGACTTTGTAGTTGGGTTGCCGCGGACCTTGCGGAAGTTTGATGCAGTTTGGGTCATTGTTGACAGGTTGACCAAGTCAGCACACTTTATTTCTGTTGTGACTACGTACACTTTAGAGAGGTTGGCCCAGATATATATTCAGGAGATAGTTCGGTCGCACGGTGTGCCAATTTCCATCATATCAGATAGAGGCCCTCAGTTTACTTCACATTTCTGGAGAGCAGTACAGAGTGAGTTGAGGACCCATGTAAATCTCAGCACAACCTTTCATCCGCAGATCGACGGGCAGTCAGAGCGGACAATTCAGATTTTGGAATATATGCTCAGGGCATGTGTGATTGACTTCAGAGGTCAGTGGGATCGTTTCTTGCCTTTGGCCGAGTTTGCTTATAATAACGGTTACCAATCCAACATCGAGATGGCTCCATTTGAGGCTTTATATGGTCAGCGATGTCGTTCGCCCATCAGATGGTTTGAGCCCGGTGAGGCTAAATTATATGGTACTGATTTGGTGAAAGATGCCTTGGAAAAGGTAAAGTTGATTCAGGAGCGACTTTGTACAGCACAGTCCAGACAGAAGAGTTACGCAGACTAGAAAGTACGAGATTTATCATTTATGATGGGTGAAAAAGTTTTGTTGAAGGTTTCACCAATGAAGGGAATCATGAGATTCGGGAAGAAGGGCAAGTCGAGCCCAAGGTTTATAGGCCCATTTGAGGTGTTGAGACGAGTTGGGGAGGTTGCTTATGAGCTTGTATTGCCTCCCAGCCTATCGGGATTTCATCCGATTTTCCATGTATCTATGCTCCTAAAGTATCATGCCGACCTATCACATGTGTTAGACTTCAACACAGTTCAGCTAGATAATAGCTTGGGTTATGAAGAGGAGCCAGTTGCCATTGTTGATAACAGGTTCGCCAGTTGAGGTCCAAGAGGATTTCTGCAGTAAAGGTCCAATGGAGGGGCCAACCAGTCGAGGAAGCAACTTGGGAAGCCGAGGAAAAAATGCGGAGCAGATAACCACACTTATTCAGCACTTCAGGTATAATTCTAAACCCGTTCGAGGACGAACGTTTGTGTAAGAGGTGGAGAATGTAATGACCCAAAATGTCATCTTTAAATTTAACAATTAATTCTATGTTCTAAAACCCCAAAAAGCACTATTTATCATTTCTCGACATGCGTGCGCAGTCCGTAAAATTTTCTGGAAAGTTTTTATGTGAAATATGGATTAAAATGTGAATTAGAGCTTTAAAACTCAACTGAGTTGACTTTGGTCAACATTTTGAGCAAACGGACTCGGATCAGTGTTTTGACAGTTCCGGAAGGTCCGTATCGTGATTTGGGACTTGGGCGTATGCCCGGAATCAAATTCCTAGGTCCCTAGCCCGAGATATGGAATTTTGATGAAAAAATTAAAAGTTTAAGTTTAAATAGTGACCGGATGTCGAATTATGTGCAAACGACCCCGGAATAGAATTTTGATGATTCCAAAAGCTCCGTATGATAATTTTGGACTTAGGAGCATGATCTAATTTTATTCAAAAGTCTGTAGTGAAATTAGGCTTGAAATGGCTAAAACAAGGATTTAAGTTTGGAAGTTTGACTAGGGAGTTGACTTTTTGATACCGAAGTCGGAATATAGTTTCGAAACTTTTCATTGCTCCGTTATGTCATTTATGACTTGTGTGCAAAATTTGAGGTCAATCGGAGTTGATTTGATAGGTTTCGACATCGAATATAGAAGTTGGAAATTTTAAGTTTCATTAAGCTTGAATTGGAGCATAATTCATGGTTTAAGCGTTGTTTGATGTGATTTGAGGTTTCAAATAAGTTCGTATGATGTTTTAGGACTTGTTGGTGTATTTGGTCGAGGTCCCGAGGGCCTCGGGTGAGTTTTGGATGGTTAACGGACCAAGAATTGAAGCTGGGAGACTGCTGAAGTGAGTTTTACTGGTTTTTGGCTGATCTGGTTTTTTCCCCTTATTTCTCAAAAATCGAACTCCTTGATCGAGGTACAAAATCGGATTCCATGACTGAGGTACAAGATCGGACTCCCTGATCGGAGTCCATGATCGGACTCCATGCTCGGAGTCAATGATCGGACTCCATGATCGGACTCCATGCTCGGAGTCCAGGATCGGAGTCCATGATCGGACTCCATGCTCGCAGTCCAGGATTGGAGTCTATGATTGGACTCCAGGATCGGAGTCCAGGATTGGAGTCCATGATCGGAGTCCAGGATCAGAGTCCATGATCGGACTCCATGCTCGGAGTCTATGATCGGACTCTATGATAGGACTCTATGATCAGACTCTATGATCGGATTCCAAGATCGGAGTTCAGGATCGAGGTCAACCTGGATAGATCTGTAAGTTATAAAAACAGAGGCATTCGTCCCATTTTCCATTTTTGACGAACTTGAGCTTGAGTAGAGGCGACTTTTGACAGATTTTTCAACGAAATACATTGGGGTAAGATATTCCAACTCGGATTTGGTCTATATACACAAATATATCATTGTTTTCACCATTTAATTAGTGTTTTGAGATTGAAATTTTTGAAATTTTTTGAAATCTCATATAAACGAATTTTTGAGATTTCGGTATCGATTCAGAGTCGGATTTGAGTGAAATTGGTATGGTTGGACTCGTAATTGAATGGGTTATCTAATTTAGTAACTTTCATCGGATTCTGAGACATGAGCCCCACAGACGAATTTTTAATTAATTTCGGGTTGTTTTTTGAAAATATAGCATTTTCTTATAGAATTGATTCCTATAAATTTTAGTGATTGTATCAAATTATTTTTGGTTAGATTCAAGCCAATCAAAGTTGGATAATCGAGGAAAAGGCCTTCTAGTGGATTAAATTAGAGCAAATTAGGGTAAGTCTCTTGTATAATCTTGTGTAACGACCCGACTTGTCGTTTTAAGAATTAACGCCCCGTTCAGCAACTTAAGGTCTCGAGAAACTTTGTAATATGTATTATGACCTGCGAGTGTGGTTGAGTTTGATTTTTCGGAAGATTCAGAATTATTAAAATAAACAATCCTTAATTAGAAACTTAAATGGAAAGAGTTGACCGGATATGGACTTATATGTAAACGACCTCGAATTTGAATTTTGATGATTCCAATAGCTCTGTATGGTGATTTTGGACTTAGGAGCGTGTCCAGAAAATTATTTGGAGGTCTGTAGTGGAATTAGGCTTGAAATGGCGAAAGATGAATTTTTAAGAAGTTTGACCGGGGAGTTGACTTTTTGATATCGAAGTCGGAATCTGATTCTAAAAATTGGAATAGGTCTGTTATGTCATTTATGACTTGTGTGCACAATTTGAAGTCATTCCGAGTTGATTTGATGTGTTTCGGCACAAGATATAGAATTTGAAAGTTCAAAGTTCATAGATTTTGATTTGAGGTGTGATTCGTCGTTTTGATATTGTTTGATGTGGTTTGAAGCCTCGACTAAGTTCGTATTGTATTTTGAAACATGTTGGTATAATTGGTTAAGGTCCCGAGGGCCTCGGGTGTATTTCGAAAAGTTAACGAAATGGATTCGGACAAAAAGGAGCTGCTAGAATTTATCTGCTGCAGAAGCTGCTTTTGGACGGCAACTGGTACAATCACAGAGCCGACTTTGGAAGCTTATATCTCAAAATGTATAAGGAATATGAAAATTTTCAAAGCATGAAAGTTGTATCTCTTTATTCCAGTTTCCATAATGTTAAACCACTCATCATTTGGACATTTGTACAGAAAGTTATGATGGATTGAATGAAGGATGGTAGGGCAGTTTCGCCAGAAATTTCTAATGCATGGAGCCGAAGTTGGAAACTTATATCCCGCAATTCATAAGAAATTAGAAAATTATCAAAACATGAAAGTTGTAGTATTTTGATTTTAGTTTCCATAAAGTTAAACCATTCATCATTTGGACATTTATACATAAAGTTATGATCGAACGAAAGAAGGCTGGTGCAAGCAAGTTCTGGTGTGAACTTTTAGTGACGGAAAATGGACTTTTAGTGACGGATGGCCAGAAACTTAAGGACCAAAAATGGTCATTTCCTTCATTTCGTTTTGGATATTTGGAGCACGGTTTCTTGGGCGAATTTTACGGAAAAATATTGGGGTAAGTATTCCTTATCCTATATTGATTATATTTCATAATTTCATACTCATTTACATCATGAATCCATGAATTTATGTATGAAAAATCAAGATTTTTGTAAAATCTTCCAAAAACAAAAATTTGAGATTTGGAGGTCGAGTTTTTATCGGAATTTGATAAAATTGGTATGGGTGGACTCGTAATTGAATGAGTTGTCGAATTTTGTGAGTTTTATCGGATTTCGAGACGTGGGTCCCACTGACGAATTTTGAGTTAAATTTTAGATTTTGTTGGAAAATTAATATTTTCATATGAAATTAATTCCTATAATTAGTATTGACTAAATTGAATTAATTTGAATAGATTTGAGCTGTCCGGAGGTTTTATTCAAGCAAGACGGTTATTTTGGAATATCGACATAATTTCAAAAAGGTAAGTATCTTGCCTAACCTTGAGTGGGGGAAATTGCCCCTTAGGCATTGAGTCTTATGTGAAAATTATGTAATTAAAAACCATGTACGCGAGGTGACGAGTACGTACTTGGTTTATATGTGCATATTATATCGGTTGAAATTCATAGACGCCCTTAAGTATTAAATTGAAAAATCGTTGTAACTTATTAAATCCCTTATTTGCCATGGCTCATTCCTTGTTTGCCGAGGTTATTTTTATATGATAATTTGGTGTGATTGTCACTTGACTTTTATGTAAACTCTATGTTTGTTTGAGTTACCATTTTTATGGGAAACACTTTCATTATTGATTTTACCTATAGATAATTTAAATGGAAAATTTTGTTAATAAGATGAATAAATCTATTTATTTCTTAAAGTTGTGATTTAAAAGAGGTGTTGTTCCTTGATGAATTACTTTTCAATTCACGTTGTTGAAAATTTGGTATTGAATTAAAAAGTTCGTGAATCATATTGAGGCAAAGTGCCAAATTTTGAAATATTATTAAGTTGAGTTGTTCACTCCCGAACATTTTGTTAAGATGTTGTACATATTATGATCTAGTCGTGAGCTCCTTATTGTGGAAAAATAATGTATTGTTGATTTCTGTGAAAAGTTATAATATTTGAGCACTTGATGTGTAATTTGTGATATGTTGTAATATTTGAGCACTTGATGTGCAATTTGTGATGTGTTGTAATATTTGGGCACTTGAGGTACAAGTTGTATTATGCTGTGATATTTGGGCACTTGAGGTGCGATTTGTGAAATATTATGATATTGATACGCATGCGGTGAGATAAGGGTGGTTTGAAACGCGTGGCTAGTAGGGGAACTACTAGAAGTAATGCAGTGATATAAGGTCAGGGTGTTGAAACGCATGCTGTGAGATAAGGGTGGCTTGAAACGCGTGGCTTGTAGGGGAACTACTAGAAGTCATGCGGTGTGATAAGGGTGGCTAAAACGTGGGATGCTATTTCGGGAAAAATAATTTCTTTAAAATTAAATGTGAAGGCTCCCGCGGTGATATAAGGAAATGAGATATTGTGAATTTATTCATGATTTGGGACTACGAGTCGGTACCTCGGGAGTGCCCTATTGATATTTCTTTATTTATGTTCTTGTCTTGGGTGATTTTGTTTCATTTACTATGTAAATTCTTGTCTTCTTCTGTGATGTACTAGTTAACTTTATTATTATGTGTTTTGTGCTCCTAGTTGTATTGTGTTGGCTTTGGCTTTTTAGCACGAGACTCTGAAGAAGTATATTTCTGATTTTTCTTACTAATTTTCGATGATTGAGTTGATTTAAATAAAAAAAATTATTATTATATTTTACATTAAACGGTTTTCCATCCAAATCAGTAGTTTATCGGATGCTTTAATTTAGGTACAATGTTATTTTCTTCACCAAAATAATTTCTAAAATAAATTTATTTCTTTATTAATTTCTTACTTGATTTAAAAATTATAAACTCACTTTAGTGGAAATAAATTAATCATGTGGATCTTATATACATTGATATTTTTGGCACGTGAGTTGTCCGTGCAGTTGTGATAGAAATATGGGCACGAGGTGCCGTGAAAATATGGAAGTGGGTTGAAACCCGTATTTTTATGATTATAAAATGAGGTGTTATACAGTGATAAGGAATTATATTCCAAAAATATTATTTGAAAAAATTATAGTTGAAAGAAATTTATTTGAATGGAGTATATTCGAAATATATATTTATTTGACAAGGTTATATTCTAAGGATTTTTATTGAAAAACTTATATTTGAAAGATTTATACTTGAAGTACTTACATTAGAAAGATGTATATTTGAGGGACTTGATTGATTGGTTATATTTGTGTTCCTTATTCGTTTGAGCAATATTTATGGTGTTCTTGTTGCCTTGTTGTTTATATCATTTATTTATTCTTGTTTTCATCATTGCCATTTGTTTATATTATTAGTATTATTATTATTATTATTATTATTATTATTATTATTATTATTATTATTATTATTATTATTATTATTATTATTATTATTATTATTATTATTATTATTATTATTATTATTATATACTGCTACACTGCACAGGTTAATTGATTAGTGAGTGTTTTGACTGTACCTCATCACTACTCCACCGAGATTAGTCTTGATACTTACTGGGTACCGACCGTGGTGTACTCATACTACACTTCTGCGCATTTTTATGCAGAGCCAGGTATTGAAGCTATCGGACTCGGACGGAGTAAAGTGTTATCGCAAGGATTCAAGGTAGAGCTGATTGGTCGTCGCAGTCCCTTAAAATCTTTTCATTTTATTGTACTGTTAATTATTAATCAAACAGTATTGAGTATTCGATCCTTGAGATCATTTCATGTATTCAGTTAGAGTTCGTGACTCAGTACTCCCAGTCTTGGGAGGTTGCAATATTCATATTTGTTCCGATGTTGGTTTTGATTATCTATTTAATTCAGTTTCGTTAAGAAAAAAATGGCTTCTAAATGTAATAGAAATCGGCTTATCTAGTCTTAGAGACTAGGTGTCATCACGACGCTTGTGGTGGGATTTTGGGTCGTGACATCTTGTGAGGGAAAAATTACCCCCATAAGTAATTAAAGTAATAATTGTTGCTAATTGTAGGGGCTACGTACGCACGAGGTGACGAGAGTCCGTGCGTAGCTACTATTAATACTAAAGTCCGAGTAGTTTAGAACTCAAAAGCATGAATTATTTGTGTAAACTGTATTCTTTACATAATTAAATTATTTGATATAAATATAAATATATATTTGTGAATTGTTAAATAAAGATATTAAAGGATGAAAATATCATATGCTTGATTTTGCTGTTTAAATTAATTAATTGATAAGAGAAATTCGTCCTCCTCCCGAATTTATCTTATAATAAATATATTCTCGTTCCGGAGGTACATAAGAAAATGTACTCCTTTCTTGTGGAGCGGGCCAAACGCCTCGGCAGGATAGATGCATCTATGGATCGTGCCGCACGTCCCTCGGCAGTGTACAGGACATTCTTGATCGGGCCGTACGACCTCGGCAGAAATCGTGCTTAATAATAATAATTACATGATACTTTGATAGTTTATTGCAGCTTGTGAAGCTAATTGATAAATTGGAAATCTTTGAAATTTAAAGAATTATTATTCCTGCTTGTTAAGGAATTATTGGTATTCCTGTAAATGAGACTAATTGATAAATTGAAAATTTATTGGAATTAAAGGAATTTAATCAAAATATTGAGAATTGTTGCATTTGAAGGAATTTAATTATTTCTGCTCGTTAAATAAATTATTGTAAATTCTGTGAATCATGGTGATTTAGATACTCTAGTTTTATTTCAATTATTATTATTGACCCATAGTGAGTGTCAAAGTCGGTCATCTCGTCTCTACCATTTCGAGATTAGGCTTGATACTTACTGGGTACACGTTGTTTACGTACTCATACAACACTTGCTGCACTTTTTGTGCAGGACCTGAGGCAAGTACTAGTGAGGGATCTATCGTCTTACACCCACGTTATCCAGGGGCATAGTGGTGAGCTGCCTTTCTGAGCCGTTCTGCAGCTACCAGTGTCTCTCCTTGTATTTTTCAATCTGTCTATTTTTATTTCAGACAATATTTGAGGTTTTGTATAATCTACTAGATGCTCATACACTTGTGACACCAGATCTTGACACACACATTGGTAGAATTTGGTGTCTTATTATTTTTCTTTGATTTAAATTTTATCGCTATATGTTTAATTTATTAGTTGGCTTACTTAGCTATAGTGTTGGGTGCCATCACGACCTAAAGAATTGAAACTGGGTCATGACAGTAATATGCAATTGATGGTATTCTAAGATGAACTCACATGATTTCCTATTATTAAAATTTAACAATTTAAAGAAATTGAAGAGCAAAACACATACTATAAAAACCTAGACTCTTAAAAGTACACACTCATTTGTAATTAGGAACTCGAGAACAAAGCAACCCACACAATAATGAACAACAAATTAACCCAATAATTGTAATACTTAAATATAGATCCACAAGAATACTTAGACAATTTCGGTTTCAAACTCTACATCGAAAAGTAAACAAAGAAGACATAGCGCAACAGCAAATAAGAAAGAGCATGACAAACCTTTATTTTTCGAATTGTGCTGACTTACTACGTATAGAAGATGATGAAGAAGGGGAATTGAGCTTATCTTTCTGTCGAATTGGGAAGGGAAAATTGAAACTCCTAAAAATTTTCGTGATTTGGGGAGCGGGAATTGAACCCTTCTGGAAGATATCGTGCCCTATGAAAAAAGGAGGGAGAAAAAAAAGAGGAAATTTTGCCCGCTTAGTTCTGAAAATTTGGAGTCTAATTTCTTAATTACCCCGTAATGTGCATATTAAAACCTAAGAAGATAGATGTCCAATATTGTCTTATAAAAAAAAATTATTTATTTATTTATTACTATTTATATACAAACGGATTTAGGCAATAAAGTTAACTTATTACTAATAAAATATACTTAAACATTATTGATATATATATTACACACAAAAAATCATTTAATTAAATCATTTAATTAAAATTGTTAATATCCTTTATTAAATAAAATGTAACAAAATTTTAAAATTACTAGTATCATTTATTTAAATTCAAAACTTCTAATATCATGAATATGCACAAGAAAACAACAATAATTTTTTCAAACCTAGAGTTTGAAATAAAAGAAAATCCCTAAGTTTCGAAAAATCAAAATCGAAAAAGAGTGGGTGTGTGTGTATGAGAGAGAGAAAGAGACTTACTTGAAAATTGAGTGAGGTGAAGAATTCGTCGTTGGAGTGGAGAGACAGAGGGAGAAAATACGAAATAGACTGAGATAAAAGCAAAATGTTATGTGAATAATAATAAAACTTTCCCACTACTTCTGTGGGAAAACTTTTTCATAAAGCACAAAAATTCAAAATTCAAAATTTTTCGTTCACATAAAATCTGTGGGAATATTTGAAAACGTTTTATTTTTATTTGTTCCCACTGTTTTCCCTGGGAATTTTTTAAAATTTTATATAATTATTTTTTTAATGACTTTTCCCACTGAATTAGAGGGAACTATTTCACCCTGGGAAACGTTATTGTTTATTCGTGGAAAAGAAATTTCACTTTTCCCATTGAATTTCGGTGGGAATTGCCACTAACAATTTTTCAGTGGGAAATTTCCATGGGACAATACTGTGTATTTAGTAGTGACCTCGTTCATCTTTTTCTGGTCTTCTTCGGTTACCAGGAACCGGAGGTAGCTAGCTACCCCGACGGGGACGGAAAGAACCCGAGCATCCTACGAAATAGTGATAAAGACAGATCGTTTCCGACTAGGATCCGTGCTCTGAGCGAGGAACCGATTATTCAACCTCGAGCTCAAGTTCGACCCACCGACCTCCGAGGATGGAGTTTTCCTCGGCACCTCTAAATCGTCCAATCCGGTGAAGTCTTCCGGGCGGTTGAGTCCACACCATCAAAGAAGTATCGAAGGTGATCGTCCGCTCCATGAACTCCTTTGTTGGATCGCTCCTTCATCGCTCGGGACTCGTCAAACATAGACTCTGTGAACGAGACGATCCTGAAATCTCTATGACACCGAGCGGGGCAGAGCCGGCGTCTCGAGCACTCTCGACCCTCGCCCCTGCGCCAGCCTCATGTAATTGAGGGATTAGCCTCCATCGTTACCCCCTCGGTTGCCACCTGCTCCTTAGGGACAGACGGCTCGTGGGCCACAAAAATTTCATCCTCCTTGGGCTCGTCCCTAATTCGGAAGCTAGAAAAGTAAGTCTGAGTCAAGCACTCGGGAGTTGGAACTTTCCTTTGCTTACGAACCAACCTTTTTCTTGGTTTCTTTTTTTTCGAGCTCGGGGAACTCGGGGCCCCTCTTCCTTTTCTTCTCCCCAACTGTGGCTCCGGGCTGCCCCAAAGCAGAAAAATCAGCGGGCAAGTCCTCGTCTCCGACCGGAGGCCTAAGCTCAACGGTCTTACGCAAACCTGCAAAAAGGAATTAAAAGAAATAAGAATGTGATGCTAGAAGGAGAAGCCTAACACAACTTATTCGGGAAGGAAATCTTACCATGGAAATGAGCCTCCCAACGGCCCTTCGAGAGTATGCGCCACGAGCGCTCATAGTAGGGCATCTATGAGACAATGCCTTCGATCCACTGCTTTAACCAAGGGACAACATTTGGGACTCGAGCGACAGCTGCACCACTACAAATACCAATGAGGAAAAGGGAAATAAGCGTGAAATATAATTATCATTCAAAGGAAAGTTGTACTTAAGTGATGCATTCCACTTCTCGGGGAATGGCCTAAATTCGGCCGGAATCAAGTCCGAGGTCCTCACCCAGACAAAGTATCCCTGCCAGCCTCGATCCTGGTATTCATCGATGCTTGAGAATGGGGCCTTACTAGTACAGTGCACGAGCGTTATCAATCCCCCTCGGAAGATTCGGGGACTATACAGACGAAGTAGATGATCTACGGTGAGCTGACAGGAGTCGATCTTGTTCACAAAAAATCGAAGGAGGATTACGATCCTCCATAACGATGGATGGATCTGACCGGGGCATACCTCGTACCTCTTATAGAAGTATATAATGACCGGTCCACCGGGTCCAGTGTGAAGGGATAAGTATAAACACTTAGGTACCCCTCAACATGGATAGTAATGTCCTCCTTGGAGTTGGGGATCACTATATCCTTGTCGGCCCAGTTGCAGTCTTTTCGTACTGCGGGGAGGTCGTCTTCGGTGATTGAGAAAATATATCTCGATGCCTCCTTATGCCGACCCTGCACCAAAGAGGGCTTCGCAACCTTGAAGTCGTCAGCGACCGAACAACCCCCGGGAATAAACATCTTCAAGGGAGGTTCAGGGGCCGGTTCATCGGTAACCACGTTAGCAGCGTACCTCTCGAGGTCGACCACATCGGAAGTGGTTTCTTTGATTTCGGCAGTTGGTTGGGAGGTAGAAGCGACCTTTTGGGGAATAGTTTTGGAGGTTTTGGCCATTGTTATCTGAAAAAGCTTGAAAAGGATAGAGAAAGGTTGAAAGTAGAAAGCTAAGATATCCTGGCTTGAGTAGAGAATGAGTAAAATGGTTTGCAACGTACTGAGGAATCTTGAGTAACGAAGGTAAAAATGCTAGAGTATAAAAATGGGTAATGAAATCCTGAAGGCACGAAAGTAGAAGTTTGGACGTAAAGTAAAAAACGAACGAAGAAGGGGATATTTATAGGGGCTCTGCGATGGGTGGCACGCATTTGAGGTCACAATGACATGACTGACGAGACATTTTGGGTTTTTTGTCGGTTTTGTCACGGTGTATTGAAGAAGGAGTCGGGGAGCTCATGTCGTTTCTCGTCAACTTACTCTCCGAGAAACGAGGGGACTATCTGTATACGGGTAAAATCGACCTCATGGTACACCCCGACTTCTGATACGCTAAACCGAGCTAGAGATATGATGGCAAGGGACCGGAATCGAGGCAAGGGTCTCATCGAGTCAGAGTTCGGGGGCATGATGCCTACCCTCGAGAATATCGGGGCCATGATCCGGGATTGGTCCAAATCTCAAAGGACTTCGGAGAATGTTGCACGACCAACAGGAAGCCGTAATATCCCCGACCGACCGGATATTACGAGGCGTATATCGATGGAGAACCGGTGATTAGTTAAACAAAAGATTGTTTACCTTTTATAGAATTGTACTTAGGGTAAAACTCTCATACTATATAAGGGGGTCTAATTATTCATTGAATACATTGTAACACGTATCCCAAAGTAATATACTATTATGTTCGCTGTTAACCTAACGTTGTTTGAATTTACTACGTCTTTATTTGTTTAACCTAACGCAATTTATCGTTTGTATCGAATTAATCCACGTATCCTTAAAACCACTTACAAATTTAATACAACAAACCTGATATCCAGAAAGAAATAATCCCTACATTTGAATTTCGACGTTACTAATCTCTACTCCTATATTACAATTTTTGCATTATGAAATATTTCGTAACTTTTCTCTAAACCTAACGACTTTTATTATAAACAAGTTCGTCATTTTTTTTTGTATATTGCCATTTTTGTAGCGAGAAATAACTTCCCAGAAAATAAAGACTGCTCCATCAAAATCAGAGCTCACCCCTACTTCCCAATAAATTTTCCTCTACTAACTTTTAAGATTTACATAGCCAGACAACCAAACTAGATTATTTTTGTGGGAACAATATTTCAGAAAAAACCCTAAAGAAACAAAGGGTAATTTTGTTATGCATGTATGTCAAAACTTTGCAAGAAATATCTCTTCTAGATACAAAAACAAACATATGTTCGATCACAGGAGCAGGTAACTAACACAAGAAATAAATCAATGAATGTGTTCCCAAATATTTCCACAACACAAATCACTCATCAAAATCTCAAAAAAGCCCTCCATGTCATAGCCACAAATGGACATAATAAGAAATGGCTGAATTGATTGTATATATATAATACTCTAATTTGTGACAAATTAGGTGAAAATTGTGAACTAAAATTTCCAAATGATTTCCCTCAACACTAAAAACAATTCTGTTTCATGCGACACAGTTAATTACTGGTCAAAATACGATATGCTATTATTGTGAATAGCGGCACTAAAGTTTGCCCCCGCACTAGAAGGGGGCGTATACAAAGATGAAACGGAGGAAGTGGAAGAAGAGGAGGAGACTACCACCACAGACGGCAGTGGAGGCGGCGGTGGTGGCGGAGTAGGCGGAGCTTGGGGCAGCTGATCAGCCACAGACGTGGAAATAGATGCAATAAGATTATTGGCAGCTTCTCTATATTTGTATCTGAGAATCTCAGACCTAATTGCATTAAGCTCAGCTTGTAAAGTTTGAAGCTGTTGTTGTAAAGTTGAAATTGCACCCATGCATCCGTACACTGGATCCCTTAGCCTCACGTTTGCTTCATATACCAAACTATTTGCTGCATCTGCTCTTTGACCCACTGGTACCTCCTAATCAATATTTTCGCAAAAAAAAAAAAAAAAAGACAGAAAGAAAATCACCCAACAATTTAGAGAAAGGGGTTTAACTGTGCAAAAGATAAAAATAAAATTCACTATTAGGTCATCTAAAGATGATAACAATAAGTAACTTATATTTTTTGTGATTAGTTACCGGAAAGAGTTTAACTTTTATATACTAAAATTTTTGAATTTTTTATACCATCGTATTAAAGTAACATGATACAGTAGGTAATTAACTATTCCTAGAAAGCTTAAATTGCTAATCTTGAAAAATAAAACAATTGACCTGTATAACTAAGTTAGAATATATTGGACGTGTAAAAATATTTCATACTATTGGTGCATTTAATTGAAATCGACCTAAAAATATTAAGACAAGTAACCTTCTATAAGAAGTTAAAATACACTAAAATCTGAAGTTCTTTACACTATCTGTGCACCTAAATTAAATCGTAAAGAAAAAATATAGAAGGAAAAAGGATAAAGTGTAAATTAGAGTAACAATTTGTTTATGGAATTATTTGAAAGGGATTGTTACACAAATAGCCGGCCAAATTCTTAATTTATTTTTTCTAGTCGGTATACATGTATTATACATTAATTATACATAGTTATACATATATTATACATAGGCCGGCCATGTTTAGTTTACGAAATTAGGTGGACCGTTATTTGGGTTAATTATTCTATTTTGGGGAAATGGTCACATACCAGGAGCAACTTGGAAACATTGCTAGCACCAAAGACTTTATGAACAGCAGCAAATTTCTGGGGTTCATGTGGGGAAAAATAAGGAGAAAAAGGGCATTCCTCAGCACATCTTCTTCTTAAAAGTTTACAAGCAGCACAAGGTGTAATTGTGTTCAAAGTTGTTCCTGCTGCAGGCCCCAATATCTGTCTTCTGCCCATTTGTTGTTGCATATGTAGCTGTGAAGATGCATCGATCTCTGTCTTTAACTTCTTCCCAATCTCATCCAATCTCTCCCTATTCACAACCAATAAAAGATTCAGGATTTTCACTAAGGGTATCAAAATACAAAAAAATAAATACACGAAAAAAACAAAAGGATTCAACATATGATATATATGTATAAAACAAATTACCTAGTAACACAATATAATTTTTCGGTGAAGGGATATCAATACTCATTAGACCTAATTGATCTAGTTTCTTAAAGGTACAAAGAAAAACAAAAGTATTATTTGACCATGTAAATATTAAGTTAATTACCTTTCTCTTGACATTCAAGAACACCTCTGGTTAGCTCCTTTGATGGAAGATAAATTGGAAAGATGAAGATTGACTAATAAGAGGGAGAGAGGAAAGGATCAAGAAAGAAGAGAAGGGGGAGAAAAGGAGTGCTTATATTAAGAGGCAAGATAATTAAGGTTATCAGAGATAATTAATGTTCTATCAGAAGAACTAAAAAAATATACTTATAGCTTACTCTATATCAGAGACGGTGAAAAATTAATTTATTAAGAGAAGTTTCTGATGAAGAGACAATTTGTAAGGAGAAATATAAAGAAGATGGTTTTGCAGAATTAAAAAAAATGAAAAAGAGAGAGAGAAGTGCCAGCTGAGTCAAAGCTATCCCACGTGTGACTAATTGCACCTATTGACTTTTGAAGGAAACCAATTGAGGTTTGCTTGATTGCTTCACACACGTTTATATATAAATATATAATATATACTCCCTCCGATTCAATTTATATGAACATATTTGACTATGCACAGAGTTTAAGAAAAGAAAGAAGACTTTTGAATTTATGGTGTAAAATGAGGCACATATATTTTGTATTGATATAAATCATTACATGCGGTTATTGTTATGGGGTTGCACGAGGTTTCTGCCGTGCTATTGTTACTATTGATATTTGCACATGCGGCGTGACAAGGCGGGATATATATATATATATATATATATATATATATATATATATATATATATATATATATATATATTTTAAATAAAAATGTATAGTCTATAATCAATGGATAATTTATATATATACTGGCCAGAAAATATAAACAGTGAATCCGATCGATTATTCGTGGAAAAATCGCTTATATTTAGAAGCAAGGAAAGTGATGATTAAGCGATAAACAAAAGATGACTTTATGTGAAGGGTGATTCTCTTTTGTTGATAATATGAGTTGAACTTAGACATGTATGCTAAAATCTAAATAAGGTATAGTCTAGTTTCTTGTCAGTATCCACTACTTATTTTGCATTCTTTCTCCTACAGAAAGAAAAGTTAAGTGTCAACATCAATAAACCCAACTCCTCTACTCGTTGAAAAAGAGGCTAAAATGTCGTCTAACTCAAAAGATTTTTCAAGACAATAGTAACAAATAGGCAAGTTTTTAATTTCTTAAATATACTTGAAATAAAGCCCTTTTGGATTTTCAGGCTTCACCCATTATCGAGAGAGAGCTAGAGCCATGTGATCCATCAAATTTTTACCAAACCAGAACATTGATAAGGGAGGTGTGGAACGGGAAGGGAACCAAAAAGCGAGTAAAAGGGTTGGGAATATAATTTGACTTATATACTCGTAGTGCAAAAAATTTAAATACAATTGATATATGATATATCTTAACATGTTATAGTAGGTCATCTTCATTATTTTTTTATTCGATCTGATTATAGAAAAATTATTTTACACCACAGAAGTTAATTAAAATGATTTTACAGCAGTGACATTGGGAAGATAAAAAACTAGTAATTTTATAGTAAAAGGGTGTGATGGTGATAAAGGCTTGCTTTAAATGCAAGGCAAATGCAGAGATCAGATTTAGTTTGACCCGTATTTTTAGGCTAAGAAGTCGCGCTCCTGTTCGCATAGTCTTAAAAACCCAACAATTACTTATCAATTTAGCCTTTACCGATTACTGTCATTCATATATTATATAGTAACTATTTCATGTTTTTTTTTTGGTCTTTTTTTTTAGTTCCTATATAGTTTTTTTTTATTTCTATCGGTTCTCTTCACCATAAACTGCAGTTAATGTGTGAGGAATTTGGCTAAACTTAAGCCTGACAATGGGAGGGGGAAATTCAAATTTTGGTATGTGGAGCATGTGCACATGCATGTGTATTAACCTAATAATATGAATAATCTAACAAATACTTGTTGTAATGATCAATAGCCAATGGAAACGTGGAGTTGTTGAGAAAGAAGGTAGAGAACCATATGGCTTTGTATCATTGCTTTTTACGATAATGTACGAGAGGAATTGAGAAAAAATCGTGATTAGTATTAAAAAGATATACTTGTTATATAGATCAACTCCAATTTGAATAAAGTAGACTTTAAAGTCAACTTAAATGGGATTTACTGAGCTAATTTGCATTACGCGCTCTTGTAATCTCTTTAAGAGGCAAAATTAAAAAGGAGTATGAACCCTCTCATAAATTGATGGTTACAGCAAGTGCCTCTCGTAGGTTTTTCACCAATTTTTGAGCAGTTTTTTCATTGGGTAATACGGTAAAACTTACTTGTATCCTATGTTTACCTCAATAAATAAATACACGACTAAGGATTGCTCAAGTGGTAAGTATCCTCCATTTTCAATGATGAAGTTATGGGTTTGATTATTAAGGAAGCAAATGGAAAGCTCCTAGGAGAAGGTAAAAATGATATATTACATATATTTTGCATACACATATCGCAGGAGAATTTACGAGACCCACTGATGTAAGAAGCTTCCGATCAATCGGAATCTCTCTGATTTATTTATTTCTATTTCACATGCTTCATTCAAAGAATTGATCATCGTACCACTAAATTCCAGTTTGATGTCCCATGAATTCCCATTGTATTGTTCATATTTCTAGAAATATTAAATAAATTGGAAGGTATTGCCATGTGGTTTGCGGCCTTTAAGATTAACTAGTCTTGGGGCATTGCGCGTGTACCCGTTTCAATGGATACAAATATTTTAGAAATCACATCAATATAACATCAAAAATTAATGAAAATAGTACGAGCTAATCAGTTTTCGAAGTTTTAATTGAAAAATAGCCAACATTTGCAAATTTATTGAAAAATAGTCACTGTTTTGTTGAAACACGAAAAATTTCAGCATAATATGCGAGATTATGGAGCTCCTGCGTATAAACTCAGAGGCGTATCCAAGTTGAGGGATATGGGTTCACATGAACCCATACTCCTCTCCCTAAACCATGTATAATAATGTTATATTTCTTAAAAATTACTTAAATATATGTGTGTGAACCCATGCTCAAAGACTCTTATGGTGCAATTATCATTGGGTGCACCTCTACAAGTTAAATTGGTAGTTCAAATCCCACTCTAAACGGTCTTGTTTTCGGCACAGAGTATAGATATATATATATATGTGAAAGTTACTAAAATTTCAAAAAGAATAGTACAATTTTGAACCTATAATTTTAAAAATGTAGTAGGTTTATGGTAAGAGATTAAAATTAAACTCGTCAAATATAAATTCAAGATCCCCGCTTCACAATAGTGCACCCATCCTCTTGAAATCCTCGATCCGCCCCTGTTAATAAACTTCCAGCATATTA
The DNA here is from genome assembly GCF_000715075.1 of Nicotiana tabacum. Taxonomy (NCBI): domain Eukaryota; kingdom Viridiplantae; phylum Streptophyta; class Magnoliopsida; order Solanales; family Solanaceae; genus Nicotiana; species Nicotiana tabacum. Next base: position 10,043,095 of record NC_134101.1, on the reverse strand, counting down.
TGTTGGAACTCCAGCAAACGAAAGTTCCAGCATAATATGCGAGATTATGGAGCTCCTGCATATAAACTTTTCACATATTTTGTTGGAACTCCGGCACATTATGAAATTCCAACACATTATGCTGGAAGCTCATATGTAAAAAATTCGAACTCCAGCATATTATACTGGAATATTTTCAGATTTTTAAGGGTATTTTTGTTTAGATTTTATCTTTACATGAAAAAGTGGCTAAATTTCGATTACTTTTGAAATGTGGCTATTTTTAAATTACCAGTTGTAAATCTGGCTAGTTTTTATTTTTCCCTCAAAACTATTTTCTTGAAAATGATGATTGTTGATCCTATTTAGCTAACACAACAAAAGGTAGAAACTTTGCCCTATAGAAGTTCTCAATCTATAGTCAACTTAAAATTTATATTTCACAAGTTATTAGGCAAGAATATACCACCGATCAACATTGTGAAGTTATTTTATTTGAAAAATTAAATACATTAATAATTTCTTTTTAAAACATCAATGACTATTTATTTAAGAAACAAACTTAGAAAGGTTAAGAAAAAATGAAATAATGGGTTAAATACAAGATTATATGACTGTAGTAACTATATTAACACATCTACTATTCTAACGGTACAAATTCTCCCATATGATTAAGCTTGCCAATACTTGAAATATAAAATAGTTGACAATATCATGTGCAAGGTGAAGTAGATGACTTTCAATTTGTAAGATGATTCTTCAAAATGTAATGTATGCGGGTACTAAAGGGCTTTAATGAATTATGAAATTATTTAATGTAACCTTAAATTTTGAAATATTCTCCTAATCCATTTTTTTAAAGTTTTTACTTAATTATTAGTTTACTCGATTATTGAATGTAAGTAATCTATTATTTTTACTTGCGTTTATTATAAAAAAATATTTTTAGTTATAAAATAAAATTAAAAATAATAATTTAAGCTCCTAAAAATGATGACATTGATCCTATTTAGCTAACTCGATAAAGAATTGATAAAAATCTCAATGAAGTACTTGAAAATGATACAAAATTTTACAAAGACATATACCACCTGAATTGTGCTCTCAGTTTTTTTTTGGTTTTCATTTTCTTTTTCTCCCAAGATTTTGTTTTTAAAAAATTCTATATTATAAAAGGAGAAGAACACGATTAGTTGTAAGGGGAAAAAGAAGTTAACGATTCCACCAAGCTGATCCATCGTTAACACCATATATATAAGAACACACTAATTCGAATAGCTAAATAGTTGGATTTTTTTTGGTAAGATTTTAATTAATTTTCACTTAATTCAATAAGAAATTATTTAATAACTAAAGTTTCTTTGATTTCAAAATCCTAAATATTAGGATACTAAATTAAATTATAATTTTGTCCAGAAATATTTTTATTTTTAAGGGTAAAAAAGACGAACGGCATTTTACTAAGGGACTTCATACTTTTAATATAGTATAGATTATACGCTTTTCATCGCATTTTACATGGCGGTATTTGGCTAGACAAAGTATTGAATAAAAAAATTGATACTTGTAATCTGAAATGAGTTATAAATATTTGTGTGAGTCTATAAATTATCTAACTAAAGATAAAATAGAATTTTAAAATAAAATTATTTTTTAAATATAATAAAGTGTCAATCTTTTTTGATAGACTAAAAAAGAAAGTGTACCTTATTCATGAAAACTATAGGTATAGCCTTTATGCATTGACCAGCAACCTTTTAAGATTCTTCTTACTTCATTAAATTTGGGTTTCAGGATAAAAAATAAAAAAGAAAATTAGAACGGGTTGATTATGAAACGGGTGTTGGTTTACTATTCCGTCTTATAAGTACTTCATGACGATTTAACTTTTTCTCATTTTATTTCCTAATATAAGAACTACCAGAACTCAAAGGATCTTACTTCCTTACGATTGGGATATTGTAGTCCACAAAATTAAGTTGGTCATTACCAAAAGAAATTGTAAAATTGCATGGGGCGCCATATTTGGTCGCCCCTTTTTAACTTGTAACCGTTTTATTTTTTTGTTTGCATCCGTACCCTTTTTTGTTAAAAGCGTTTTAAAAAGACGATTTTGCCCTTCTTTAATAAAAGACTATTGACAAAACTGTAGACTGCAGGACAAAAATTTCAGCATGTTTTGGTATGAAATTTTAGCAAATGAACTAAATAACTTCAGCATGCGTTCGCAAAAACTCATTAGAAAATTACATATTGCAAGATAAAAACTTAAGCATGTTTAGTCTGAAGTTTTAGCAAATGAACTAAAAAACTTCAACTTGTTTAGACTGAAGTTTCGGATAAAACTCATGACAAAACTGTAGACTACAGGACAAAACTTCAGCATGTTTTGGTATGAAATTTTAGCAAATGATCTAAATAACTTCAGCATGCATTAGCAAAAACTCATTAGAAAATTACATACTGCAAGACAAAAACCTAAGCATGTTTAGTCTGAAATTTTAGCAAATGAACTAAATAACTTCAGCATGCATTAGCAAAAATTCATTAGAAAATTACATACTGCAAGACAAAAATTTAAGCATGTTTAGTCTGAAGTTTTAGCAAATGAACTAAAAACTTCGGCTTGTTTAGACTGAAGCTTCGGATAAAACTCATGACAAAATTGTAGACTGCATGATAAAACTTCAGCATGTTTTGGTATGAAATTTTAGCAAATGAACTAAATAATTTCAGCATGCATTAGAAAAAACTCATTAGAAAAGTACATACTGCAGGAGAAAAACTTAAAGCATGTTTAGTCTGAAATTTTAGCAAATGAACTAAAAAACTTCAGCATGTTTAGACTGAAATTTCGGATAAAACTCATGACAAAACTGTAGACTGCAAAATAAATAATTTCAGCATGCATTAGCATGAAGTTTTAGCTTCAATGTGAAATTTTTCACGAATGAGGTTGCCGATCACGTGATTAATGCGTGATGCAGGTTTTATATCTTTTGTCAGGGGTATAATTATCATATTATTACGGATTTTTTGTCAGCTGGCTACCAAATCAATAATTTTTAAAAATAAGGTACAAGTTAAAAGGTGCCACAAATATAGGGTACGGCTGCAAATCACCCAAAAAAAAAAACTTATTTCTGTTATTTTCGCGTTTACTTAAGTGAACTAACTACATCTTTGCTATAATTATAAACAAACAAACAAAAAAAGAAGAAGAAGAAGAAGAAAGTTCAGCTTAAGGCAAACTTTAAGGTGCAAACCTAATTTAATTGAGAAGTGATGAATATGTACCCACTTAGTGCAATAGTAGCAATGAAGAATCATTTGTACCTTAATACAATTAGTTTGGGATACCATGACAAGCCTTAGGCCGTATGTCCAAATCAAAAAGAGAGGTCCATTTTGACAGCCCAAAATTCGACATCGGGCTTAAATGTACAGTTTGAGATGACATTACCTTAAATGTACAGTTTGAGATGAAGAATCAATTATACCTTAATACAATTAGTCTGGGTGTGTCACGACCCAAATTTTCCCTCCGTATGACGTCGTGACGGTACCTAGTATCTACGACTAGGTAAGCCTAACATTTGCGGAATAATGAAATAAAAATATAAATTTAACTACTAACTGTTCAAAAATACACAACAATCCCAAAATCCGGAACATCGTGAATCACAAACTACAGAAGGAGAGTCTAGTGTCTCTATATATCAGAGTCTAACAAAGAAAAAATACATAAGATAATGGACATGAAAAAGAGTAGAAGGAGACTCCGAGGTCGGCGGACGCGGCAGATATACCTTGAAGTCTCCAAAGTTGTCCCGGCCCACTGATAGTGCGGCTGATAAGGAGTACCTGGATCTGCACACGAAAACTATGTGCAGAGAGTAGCATGAGTACACCACAATCGGTACTCAGTAAGTGCCAAGCCTAACCTCGGTCGAGTAGTGACGAGGTCAGGTCAGGCTCCTACTGGTAAATATATAATAAAATAAGATAGAGTGTAATACCGCAATAAAATAAAGGCTGAAATTTAACAACAATGAAATCATAGAAGGTAACAGCTTAGTACACAGAAACACAACAAGGGATCTCCCGAGATACCGTCTCGTAGTCCCAAACGTAAATGTGCAGTATAGGGGGGATCTCCCGGAATACCGTTCCGTAGTCCCAAAGTAAATGTGCAGTACATGAGGATCTCCCGGAATATCGTTCCGTAGTCCCAAAGTAAATATGTAGTACAGAAAATCTCCCGAAATATCGTTTTGCAGTCCCAAAGTAAATATGCAGCGAAAATAATAGAATTCAATAGTTACAGCACGAAATTCTATAGTTCAACCTAAGTACCAGTTAAGGAAAGACATGTAAATTCACTAAATATGCTGCACGTAGTTCAAGTAAACGGTTAAGGCAAGTAGGCATGCTATTCTAATCTAGCAAGATACTACACATGCTGATGAAACTTAAATAAGAAAGAAATCAGGTTATTTCTTAGTAGAAAAATTGGGTTTTTTAACTAAATTAGCCCGTGTAGTACTCGTCACCTGAATAGAGCACCCTTCTGGGTCAGCCTGGTCATAGGTGCTGCATTAGATGAGAAACCCTCTACAAATCGACGATAATACCCCGCCAAACCAAAAAAACTCCGGATCTCTGTAGCTGAGGACGGTCTGGCCAACTTTGCACTGCTTCAATCTTCTTTGGATCCACCTGGATCTCCTCACTCGATACTATATGACCCAAGAATGCCACTGAGTCTAGCCAAAACTCACACTTTAAAATTTTTGCATATAACTTCCTTTATCTTAAGGTCTGAAGCGCAGTCCTCGGATGCTGCTCATGATCCTCCCGACTCCGAGAGTACACCAGAATATCATCAATAAACACAATGACGAATGAGTCAAGATAAGGCTGGAACACACTGTGCATCAAGTGCATAAAAGTTGCTGGGGTATTGGTCAGTCCAAAAGACATAACAAGAAACTCATAGTGACCATATCTGGTCCTGAAAGTAGTCTTCTAGATATCTGGCTCCCGAATCTTTAACTGATGATATCCCAAACGTAAGTCAATCTTGGAAAACACTCTGGCACCCTGTAACTGATCAAATAAGTCATCAATACGAGGCAATGGATACCCGTTCTTCACTATGATTTTATTCAACTGGCGGTAATCAATACACATCCGCATAGAACCATCCTTCTTCTTCACAAATAAGACAGGAGCACCCCAAGGTGATACACTGGGACGAATGAAGCCCTTATCAAGCAACTCCTGTAACTTCTCCTTCAACTTCTTCAACTTAGGAGGAGCCATACGATATGGAGGAATAAAGATGGGCTGAGTGCCCGGCAACAAATCAATGCCAAAATTAATATCTCTGTCGGGCGGCATGCCTGGAAGATTAGCTGGGAACACATCTGGAAAGTCCCTCACTACTGGAACTGACTCAACTGTGGGGGTATCAATACTGACATCTCTCACATAAGCTAGATATGCGTCACACCCTTTCTCAACCATTCGTTGAGCGTTAGGAAATGAAATAACTCTGCTGGAAGTATACTCTAAGGTACCTTTTCACTCTAATCGCGGTAAATATGGCATAGCTAGTGTCACAGTTTTAGCGTGACAATCAAGAAAAGCATAATGGGGTGACAACTAGTCCATTCCCAAAATAATATCAAAGTCAACCATACTAAGCAATAATAAATCGGCTCTGGTCTCAAAACCACTAAGAGCAATCAAACATGACCGATACACACGGTCCACAACAAGAGAATATCCTACAGGAGTAGACACATAAACTGGGGAACTCAAAGAATCCCGAAATACTCCCAAATACGGCGCACAATAAGAGGACACATAGGAATATGTAGAGCCTAGGTCAAATAATACCGACGCATCTCTATGACAGACTGGAACAATAACTATAATGAAAGAATCAGAAGCAACTGCCTCTATACGAGCAGGATGGGCATAATATCTGGCCTGGCCTCCCCCTCTAGGGCGACCTCTACCTCCCCGACCTCTACCTCGGGCTGGCTGAGCAGGTGGGTGGCAGCTGGTGTTGTAATCATAGCCTGAGGACCCGGTGGATCACGCTATGGCTGAGAAGTTTGTGGAGGTGCACCCCTCCTAAATCTGGGGCAATCCCTCACCATATGGCGAGTGTCGCCACACTCAAAACAAGATCTGGGAGGGCGTGGCTGCTGTGACTGGCTCGGGCCAGGTCTGCTGGACTGGCCGCTAGGAACACCCCGTACAGGAGGCACACTAGATACTGGATGTGCATAATAAGGCTCCTGGGGTCTAGAATGAGCTGGAACACCCCAGGCGGCTGGAAGAGCTGAATGAACGGGGCGGCTCAGATAACCCCTACCATGGTGAGCTGCTGGGACACGAGCTCCAGAATAATAACCAGTCTCTCGAGACCTCTTGGTCTCCCTCTCTTCTCTATCCCGGGCAAGCATGCCCTCCAATCTCCTAGAAATACTCACAACTTGCTGATAGGAAATATCCATCTCTAACTCCCTGGCCATACTAATCCGGTTGTTGGGGTGGATTCCCTCAATAAACTATCGAACCCTCTCTCGAACTGTGGTAACCAAGGCCGGTGCATGTCGGGCCAAATTACTTAAGCGGACTGCATACTCTGACACAGTCATAGATCCCTGGCGCAGCTGCTCAAACTCTACATGCCACGCGTCCTTGAGTCTCTGAGGGACATACTCTCTCAAGAACATGTCCGAAAACTGAGTCCATGTAAGTGAAGCTGCCTCAGCCGGACTACTCAACTCATAAGCACTCCACCACTGATAGGATGCTCCTCTAAGCTGGAATGTAGTTAAAGAAACCTCACTCGTCTCCGCTACGCCCATAGTACGGTGAATACGATGACACTCCTCCAGAAAACGCTAAGCATCATCTGTAGCCAATCCGTTGAAGGTTGGTGGGTGGTACTTCTTGTACCTCTCAAGTCTGAGCTGCTCTACCTTAGAAGTTGCTGCCCTAACTTCGGGCTGAGCTGTAGCTACCGATTACATTGGTACAATCTCTGGAACCTGGTCGACCTGAACCCACTGCTCTGGAACACCGGCGACAGGAGTCTGTGCTCCTCCCCCGGCCTGAGATATGGCAGGAGCAAGTGGAATCAGTCTAGCCTGATCTAAGTTTCTGAACATGCTCAGAAACTAGGTTAGAGTCTCCTGGAGGGCTGGTGCAGAAAGAGGTACCTCAGGTGTCTGCCCTCCAGCTGGAGCTACTGGAGGCTCCTCTGTAGCAGCTCGTGCTGGTGCTCTGGCTGCACCATGTGGACGTCCTCGGCCTCTACCCCGGCCCCAGCCCCGACCTCTCACGGCTCTAGCAAGGGGCGCGGGTGTCTGTTCATCAGATCCGCTTGTACGTGTCCTCACTATTTGTGAGAGAATAGAATACAGAAGTTTAGAATCTTTGAAGTCAACAATTTTCGGACGATAAGGAATCAAAGAAGTGAAATTTTCCTAACAGTTCCATAGCCTCCCGAAGATAAGTACATATGTCTTCGTACCAATCCGCGAGACTCTAATAAACTAGCCTGTGACTCACCTATAGCTCTGATACCAACTTGTCACGACCCAAATTTTCCCTCTGTATGACGTCGTGATGGAACCTAGTCTCTACGACTAGGTAAGCCTAACATTTGTGGAATAATGAAATGAAAACATAAATTTAACAACTAACTGTTCAAAAATACACAACAATCCCAAAACCAGAAACATCGTGAATCATAAACTACAGAAGGAGAGTCTAGTGTCTCTGTATATATCAGAGTCTAACAAAGGAAAAATATAAAAAATAATGGACATGAGAAAGAGTAGAAGGGGACTCTGAGGTCGGCAGACACGGTAGATATACCTTGAAGTCTCCAAACCTGTCCCGGCTCACTGATAGTGCGGCTGATAAGGAGTACCTGGATCTGCACACGAAAAATATGTGTAGAGAGTAGCATGAGTATACCACAATCGGAACTTATTAAGTGTCAAGCCTAACCTCGGTCGAGTAGTGACGAGGTCAGGTCAGGCCCCTACTGGTAAATATATAATAAAACAAGATAGAGTGTAATACCGCAATAAAATAAAGGTTGAAATTTAACAACAATGAAATCATAGAAGGTAACAACTCAGTACATAACACAGACAGGGGGATCTCCCGCAATAGCGTTCTGTAGTCCCAAAGTAAATATGCAGTACATGGGGATCTCCCGGAATACCGTTCCGTAGTCCCAAAGTAAATATGCAGTACAGGGGATCTCCCGGAATACCGTTCCGTAGTCCCAAAGTAAATATGCAACTAAACAATAGAATTCAATAGTTACGGTATGAAATTCTACAGTTCAACCTAAGTACCAGTTAAGGAAAGACAAGTAATTTCACTAAACAGTTAAGGAAAGATAGGTAAATTCACTAAACATGTTGCACGTAGTTCAAGTAAATGGTTAAGGCAAGTAGGCATGCTATTCTAATCTAGCAGGATACTACACATGATGATGAAACTCAAATAAGAAAGAAATCAGGTTATTTCTTAGTAAAAAAATTGGGTTTTTTACACAATTAGCTAGTGTACGTACTCGTCACCTCACTTACACGACGCTCATATATCAAAAACAGTACAAATCTTATGGGTAGTTCCCCCACATAAGGTTAGACAAGCCACTTACCTCGAACTATGTTTAACCAAAGAATTGGATTCTCAGTTAAAGCCTATTTTTAGAAGTACTCGGGTAACTGATAATCAAGAAATTCAATATTCTCTTAGAAATAAGAAAGTAAATTAGAATAAGAAATGACAAAATAATCAATTGAAAGCACAAGAAAATAATTATATTCCAATAATAATTATAGAAATTTATAAATATAACATTTCTTCCCTTTTATGACCGAATCATTATGAGCATTAATGACATTAATGAAACATTATAATTGGCAACTGTAACTGTTCATAAAGATTCTGTAACAGTTCTGATTCTTCTTCCACATTAATTAGAGGTTCATGAATCTTTCCTCTTTACTGTCTTGATTCATCCTGCCTATGTCTCTCCACTGAGTAATTTAGGCTCGAGCAACCGTACCCTTTCGTCTCGTGAGTGATTTGCTCGTACCTGTTGTAAATCGTGAATCGTTTAATGCGATAGTCCAGTTGTAATCTTCTTAGTGATCCACGTATCTTGCCCTATCATCCTCATATAATTCCACGTGTAATATTTTTTTTTACTAATACAGATAATCCCCCCACTTGCCAAATATTCAGCAATTGAATATTTGGGAAGTGGTACACATTTATGGCGAGAATTCTTTTGCCGTCGTTTCCCATGTATCATTGTGTCTTTTTCAGAACCAACGCATCGTATGTCACTTCCATTTAATGCATCTGCCACATGGCATTTATCGATTGGGTCTGCTGCTCAGTATGGATAATTCTCTTCATTAGCTCTGTGCCTATCAGGTTGATCTACAAAAGAAAGAGAAAAAGTGATTATCAAACAAAGATAAAGAATTCACAAGGAAAGTTAAAAAAAAAAAAAAACTAAGGCTTATACCTTCAAAGATGAATGGACAATGTTATTCATCCATGTCAAAGAGCTGTGGTTTTCCAATTTAGACTTCTCAACTGGGCCAATCAGCGGTTTCAGCCATACATCAGTTTGGCCAGACTTTTTCAAAAGATTACCATCCTCGGGGATTTCAATGGCAACTTTTTTCATCATCCTACTGCTATTGGAAGAACCAACTTCAACATGAGAAGTGGTAGCAATAGGGACAGTTGAGGAAGTAAAAATAGCCACGGGAGGAGCAGTGGCAGCAACAACAGGCGCGGGAAACTGAGAACCAATAGGAGCAGATACTGGAAAGGACGCAAGGGGTGCTTCATCAGAAACTAAGCCAAAGTCTTCACTATCAAACCCATGAGAAAACAATTGTTCTGTAGAGTCATGAGGTGCAACAATCATCTCTTCATCAGAGCTCACCAAAGTGGCACTTTCAGGCTCATTCACGGAAACTGAATTTGGAGGAGGAGTGGCTTCATCATCCGAAAGAACACGTCTCCTAGCCCGAGGCTTACGCACTAAAGAGACCTCCTCTCGTTCCTCTTCACCCTCAGAACCTTGAGCTCTCTCTGCTTTTCTCTTTGATGAAGAACTCAAAATCATCTCTTGAGCCATGGACAAAGAAAGTCTTGATGAAGCAATAGACGCGGTACTAACACCCCGAATGGGAAACCCTAGCAGCAGAAGAAGTTAATAAATCTCCAAATAAATATGAAAGAAAGGTAGAAAGTTAAAGGGAAGTATACCATGAGTTTTAACTTTCCAACCAAACCTATGTGAAAGGTATTTCCAAGACCTTCCTTCCATAGGAGCAACCAACAATAATTTTTCTACCCAAGCACGAAAGTCTGGTATTTCTTCAACAACTTACATGGTTGCTAAAACGAAAAAAAATAGCCATGGGATCGTAAGTTTCTTCTTCCTTCATAAAAGAAAAGAAAGATATCTAAACAAAAACTTACGTGCAAAGTTCCATTTTTCTGGAAAAGGCATGTTCTCTTCGACCACTAAATCACTTGTGGGAGCAGCAATAAAACGGGCATACCAGCCACAATCTTTATCTTCTTCAGGGCTAACCAAAACCCTTTTACTCCTAGCCATGAGAGTAAACACCCCTGAACGAAACAACTTAGAGGAATAAAGATGAAGCAAGTGTTGAAAGGTGAAGGGTAAAGAGGCCGAATTAGCCAGGTATCTTAAACATGCAACAGCTCTCGATACAATAGGACCAATCTATCCTAAGAAAACGTTAAAGAAACGGCAAAATTCTATGATGGCTGGGTCAATAGGTGGTCTAAAACCTAACGTAAAAGGATATGTGTAAACGAAAGAGTAACCAGCTTGGAACAAAATAATCCTTTGGTTTGGACCAGGAGCTAAAATTGGAAAGTCAAATTTCCAATGGCATTCTCTTCGCATAAGAGAAATCAAACCCTCAGTAATCTGGGAAGGATAAACATTGGCACGATCATGGGAAGTCATAGAAGTAACTTGATTTCTAATTGATTCACGGTCAGTGGAGAAAGAAAATTCTGCAGGAATAATTTTGTCGACAGTTGGTTCTCGAATAGGTTCACTCGAATCCCTATTTCTGGCAGAAGATCCTAGTTCTAGAAGAAGAAGGGGTAGCAAAGTTGGGTTGAGAAGTAGAACCACGAAAAGATAAAGATCCTAAGCTACGCAACCTACCGCCTCTTCTACTCCTAACAGGAGCAGTTGAAGGGGGAAGTGCATCTACAATTACTACTCTGCGAGGATTAAGGTTCGATGAAGATATGGTTGTACTATAAAATAATACGTGCTGATGTATAAGAACCATTATGGAAGAAAAATACTGTGGATTGAAGGTTTTCGTGATAGCAAAGGCACAAGAGGTATTCATAAGAAGACGTAAACGTCATGTAAAGGGAGTCATGATGGAAACGTCATAATGAAACAGTCACTTCGTGACTGACGCGGCCGCATGAAAGCCCTAAAAACCGCTGAAGAGAGCGACTATCATACGTAAGCGGACAACTAGAAAGAACAATTTGAAGGCCTTCAGTTAGAAAAAGAAGTTTTAAATGAGGAAAAGTGTGCTTTGGAATAGCAAGTGAAAGTGATGGCAGCAGAATTAGTGATTGAAAAAGCCTCTTCCAGTCAAGTGGGCAAGGATAAAGGACTCCTTGAGTCTTCATTTTATCGAGCAGCTTTCTAAAGCTACTGAGGAAATTAGGGGTCTGAAAGAACTGCTTAATCAGAAGAAAATCTATGTCGGGGAGCTTGTTCAAACGCTCACTCGGGCTCAAGAAGACCTCCGTGCATCTTCTAACAAGGTCCAGTTCTTAGAGAGATCACTCGCCACTTTACAAACTTCTTATGATGCTGCTTTGACTAAAAAAGAAGAGTTGGAGGCCAAAATTGAGCAATGAGAGAGGGATTACGAGGCCCTTGAGGATAAATCAACTCTTGATGTAAGTTGGGCTTTCTTGAACACGCGCCTCGAGACTTTGATGGAGGCTAACCAGGAAGGTTTTGACTTGACTGCTGAGATTGCAAAAACTAAGGAAACCATTGAAAAAACTCAGCAGAGTCAAAACTTTTCTTCACCTGAGGTCGGCATTCCCGAGGGTGATGAACTTACTCCTAGTGAAGTTAGTGTTCAAATCTCTTCTGCTCAAGTCGAACCTTCTGTTGCTGCTGATAATTCCATCTTGACTTCTCCCACTACTGATAGTACTACTTTAGAATCTACCCCATAGTGAACTTGTGTTTGGAAAGTTTATTGTGTTTGTTTTTTTAATTTGTGGAATGGTTGGCAAGTTTTATACCTGATCCGTTTTGGGGTTCAATATCAAATACTTTGGTTTGAACTAAGTTTACACTTAGTTTTAACCGAGTTTATATAATATTTCATTTTGAGTTTCTGTTCTACTCTTTATTATGCATTTAAAATGCTTCAATACTCCGTGACTTTATGAACAGGCACAAATTATAAAAGATGGCCCTTTTATAAACGACACTTAATGATGAAGACGTCTCAACTTCATAATGGTGTAAACATACGAAAGAAGAAATAGGAACACACACGTTTCTTTGAATAACTTTGAGGAAGTTTTGTATCATTCGAACTTTCAAATTGCATAATACTTTATATGTATTCAAGTATCATCTATAACTCTTTCGTAATTATTTTCTTTACAATAAATTTTACAAAATTCAAGGGTATATCTTGCAACCCATGACTAAATATTGCCTTTAACCAAAAAATTCGTAAGATTTTGAAATTTACATCCACTAGTGTATTCTTCATAGGTTTTTAAATCAGGCTTGCATTTTTGGCTCTTGACTTTGCTCTTAAATTTTGATTTGTTGGGTAGACCATAGGCTTGGCTTGAATTCTGACTTTTCCAGTCTTCTTTGCCTTCCTTATATATATATATATATAGTCCTCCAAGTGTTTGAGCTTTGAAGTATGAAATCTCGAGCACTTGATTATTCCTTCCATGTGGTCCATTTCCTGAAAAGAAAAAATATACGGGACTCGGAGATATATATAATTTAGATGATGACTGCTTAACCCTTTATATTTCTATCAGAAAGGTTGCAACCCTAGACCAGGAATAATGTTTCTTCCGCGTGTCCTTCATGTCTAATATCATCATTTGGTGTGGGCTACCTTTTTGTATATCATCTAAAATTGTTAGCATAATATTAACTGTACAAAACAAAAATCGTAATTGAACGATACCTGACTATGGGTATTTCTTTTGCTCAGAAATAGTATTTCTTTAAATGAACAGCATTCCAACTCGAGGGCAAAACTTGCCATCAATGGTTTCTAACTCGTAGGCACCTTTTCCAGTGATACCTCGAACTTTATAAGGTCCTTCCCAATTTGGATTTAACTTTCCTGCTCCGATTGTTTTCGTTGATTGGAAAATCTTTTTAAGAATGAAGTCCCCAATTTTGAAGTACCTGAGGTGAGCCTTTCTGTTGTAGTATCGTTCTATGATTTTCTTTTGTGCTATCATCCGTATTAAAGCTGCTTCTCTTCTTTGTTCGAGTAAGTCCAAGTTTGTTCTTAATTCCTCATCATTCGACTCTTCCGTTGCCAATATGAATCTCGTACTTGGTTCTCCTATTTCAACCGGGATTAAATCTTCTGAACCGTACACAAGCGAAAATAGAGTTTTGTCCCGTGGCTATTTTTGCTGTGATTTTATAAGCCCATAACACTCCTAGTAATTATTCAGGCCAATTCCTTTTCAATTTTTCTAGTCTCTTCTTCAAATTATTGATGATAATCTTATTCGTTGACTCAGCTTGTCCATTTGCCACGGGATGGTAAGGTGAAGAGGTTATTCATTTGATTTGCCAAATTTGAAAGAACTCCGTGATTTTCAAGCCTATAAATTGTGGGCCATTATCACATATGATTTCTTTTGGGACTCCAAACCGGCATATAATGTTTCGCCAAATAAAATCTTTCACCTCCTTCTCTCGTACCTGTTTGAAAGCTCCTGCTTCTACCCATTTTAAAAAGTAATCTGTTAACACTAATAAGAACCGTACCTTTCCTTTAGCTTGTGGTAAAGGCCCTACTATATCCATTCTCTATTTCATAAATGGCCATGGGGAAATAAATGTATGTAATAGCTCGGCAGGTCGATGCATATTGTTGGCATATCGTTGACGTTTATCACATTTGGCTACAAACTTTTCCGCATCTTCTTCCATTTTAGGCCAGTAGTATCCTGTCTTGATTAGTGTTTTAACTAAAGATTTTTCACCTGTGTGATTTCCGAAATGTCCTTCATGTACTTTCCTCATCACGTACTCCGTTTGATTGGGTCCAAGGCACCTTGCTAAAGGATCGCCAAATATTTTTCGATATAAATTATCTTGAATTAGGCAGTAACGAGCAGCTTTTCATCGAAGCACTTGAGATTCTTTCTTGCCTTCAGGTACGATCCTGTACTGTAAAAAATTAACAATCTCGTTTCTCCAATCCCAGGTTAAATTATTAAAGCTTACCTCATGTTTATCCTGGTCAAGTGCTGAATGAAATAAATATATTACAATAGCATTTTTTTCACTTGTTACTTCTGCAACTGAAGCAAGACTAGCCAACGCGTCTGCTTCTGCGTTTTCTTCCCTGGGTATTTGCACGACCTTCCATGATTGGAATTGCCTGACCAGTTCTGGTGCCTTTTCCAAGTATTGTTGCATTCGTGCCTTTCTAGCAGTGTAAGTCCCCTACATCTGATTGACTACAAGTTGAGAGTCACTTTTAATCATGATTTTCTCTATGGAGAGTTCTCGTGCTAGTTCCAAACCTGCAATTACAGCTTCATACTCTGCTTTATTGTTAGTAATAGGGTAACATTTAATTGCTTGTCTTATACTTTCACTTGAGGGTGGGATTAAGACAATACCTAAACCGGCTCCTTTGACATTTGAAGAGCCATCAGTAAATAAAGTCAACGTACCTGGATTAGCTCCAGTAAAAATTTGTATTCCTTTTCTACTTCAGAAATTATTTTTGTAGTAAAATCTGCGACGAAATCTGCTAAAACTTGAGATTTTATTGCAGTTCTAGGTTGATAAATAATGTCATATTTACTTAGTTCTATTGCCCACTTGGCTAGTCTGCCTGACAATTCTTGTTTATGAAAAATATTCCTTAATGGATATGCAGTTACTACGGAGATAGGATGGCATTAAAAATATGGTCTCAATTTCCTAGCTGTCATGACTAATGCTAAAGCTAGTTTCTCTAGATGAGGATATCTAGTTTCAGCATCTAATAAAGATTTACTAACATAATAAATAGGAGATTGTTTACCTTTGTCCTCCCTTACTAAAACTGCACTTACAGCTACTTCTGCAACTGCAAGATATACAAATAGTCTTTCTCCATCCCTTGGTTTAGACAGTAGGGGAGGATTTGTTAAGTATGCCTTCAAATCTTTGAGGGCTTATCGGCATTCCTCAGTCCATTCAAACTGATTTTGCTTCTTCAATACTGAAAAGAATTTAAAGCTTTTCTCTGAAGATCTTGAAATGAATCTTCCCAGAGTTGCAATCCTACCTGTCAATCTTTGTACCTCTTTTTTTGCTTGTGAGTATATCAGGTATTTCTTCAATAGCTTTAATTTGTGCAGGATTTACTTCAATTCCTCTATTAGATACGAGAAAGCCTAGAAACTTACCTGAAGCTACGCCCAAAGCGCACTTTTCTGGGTTCAGTTTCATATTATACCTGCGGAGGATCTCGAAGGTAGTTGAAAGATGTTGAAAATGATCTTCCGCTTGTGTAGATTTGACCAACATATCATCAATGTATACTTCCATCGTCTTCCCCAGGTGTTCTTGGAACATCTTGGTCAACAACCTCTGATACGTAGCTCCAGCATTTTTCAAGCCAAAAGGCATGACTTTGTAACAATAAGTCTCCCTGTTTGTAATAAATAAAGTTTTATCTTCGTCTAAAGGGTCCGTTTTTATTTGATTGTAACCAGAATACGCATCTAGAAAGCTTAATAATTTGTGACATGCGGTAGCATCAATCAATTGATCTATATGCGGTAAAGGGAATGAAACCTTCAAGCATGCTTTATTTAAGTCAGTGTAATCCACACAAACTCTCCATTTACCGTACTTTTTTGGAACTACCACAGTATTAGCTAACCAGTTAGGATATTTTACCTCGCGTATTGAATCGATCTTTAAGAGTTTTTGTACCTATTCATTGATCACTTGATTTTTGAATGATCCTTGCTTCCTCTTCTGTTGTTTGACATGTATGAATGATGGATCTTCATTTAATTTATGAGTCATCACCTTCGGAGGTATACCTGTCATATCTGAATGGGACCATGTGAAACAATCCGCGTTAGCTTTTAAATATTCAATTAACTTACCTCTCCTATCTGGATTTATCCTTGCTCCGATATGAATTCTTCGATCTGGCCATTGTTAGAATAGTGGAACAGCTTCAAGCTCCTCAATCGTTGTTTTAATATTTTCGTTCTCCTCTAGCTCTTGAATTACATCTGGTCTGGAGTTCACGTTTGTTTGTTTTGATACATTTTTTGTTGAAATTTGATTTACCGCATCTTTCTCACTTGCACCCGCATCTTTTTGACTTGCACTCGTATATTTTTGACTTGCATTCGTATCTTTTTAACTTGGTTGTATCACTGAATTGATGCTCCTTGAAGTTTGTTGATCTCCTCAAATTTGTTGAATTCCCCATTTTGAAGGGAATTTGATAACCTGATGTAATGTGGATGGCACAACATCCATATCATGAATCCACTGCCTTCCAAGAATCACATTGTAGGCCATATCCGTGTCTATCACTTGAAATTTTATTTCTTTGATGACCCCTTCTGCGTATGTGCTTAGTTCAATCTCGCCCTTTGTAACAACGGTTGAGTTATCAAACCCAGATAAGGAACGTGTTTTTGGAACTACACAATCGCTCATCAGCATTTCTTTCACCACTCGTAATAGAATGATGTTCACAGATCTACCTGGATCAATCAAAATTCATTTTACATTAGTATCATATATAAGTAAAGATATTACTAGTGTATCATTGTGAGGAATCATTAATCCATCGGCATCTGCATCATCAAAGGTTATGTTGCCGTCTTCCATAGTTTGGCGAGTTCGTTTCCCGTGAGTTATTGTGAACTTTGTTGTTTTCCTCGCAGTTGTATAGGTTACGTCGTTGACTTCTTCTCAGCCGTTTATCACATTTACTGTTCTCTTTGGAGACGAAGGTTTTGGAGGCTCTTGCCTATTTTTCATGTAAGCTTGTTTGCCTTTCTCGCTGAACAATTCCGTCAAATAGCCCTGCTTCAATAAATGTTCCACCTCACCTAGTAATAATCTGTAGTTTGATGTTCTATGGTCGTGGTCATTATGGAACTCGCACCAAAAGTCTGGGTTTCTTCTATTTGGATTTGATCTCATCTCTTTAGGCCATCGTACCTTATCCCCCATGCTTCTTAAAACAGCAACCAACTTGGAGGTACTCACGTTAAAATTGTAGTCCCCAATCCTTGCGTTTGTATTAGCATCTCTGTTGCGTTCACCTCGATCTTTTCTGAATCTCTATTTGCGAACCTGTGATCAGCCCGCACATTTTCGAATTTGGAACGAGCTTCTCGCCCTGAAGGTCCCATATAAGGCCCGTACCTATTCTTACCGGACCTTTTCTCAGATTCTGATCGCCTCGCACCTATTTTTTCTTCAACCCTTGACTGAGCTACGATATCTTCTTCGATCCGTAATTTGGTGTTGTACCTATTATAGACATCATTCCATGTCGTGGTAGGGAATTCTCGTAGGCTCTCTCTAAGCCTCTTCGTAGCTTCTGAACTTTTCTCGTTTAAATTGCTTGTAAATGCCATGGCTGCCCAATTATTAGGTACTCTTGGTAGCAACATACTTTCACGTTAGAATCTGTCTACGAATTCTCGAAGCAATTTTGTATCTCCTTGATTTACTTTGAATATATCCTCCATTCTTTTTTCAACTTTTTGTGCACCCGAGTGTGCTTTTATAAATAGATCTGAAAGCTCAGCAAAAGAGTCAATAGAAGTTTTAGGAAAAAGAGAGTACCATGTTAACGCTCATTTAGTAAGTGTTTCCCCAAACTTTTTGACCAGCACATATTCAATCTCTTGCTTGGTTAAATCATTGCCTTTTACTCCCGTGGTGAATGCAGTAACGTGGTCACGTGGATCGATCGTTCCATCGTATTTTGGGATGACAGACATTTTGATTTTTGGGGAATTGGTAATGGAGTTGCGCTTGGTTTCTATGGTTGTTGTGAATATTTGTCGAAATCAACTCCTTTGATCACAGGTGGTACGCCGGGTATTTGCTAAATACGGTCGTTTTATTCTTTCACCTCTTTCTGTGATGTTAGTATTAAAGTTTGTAAATCAGAATTATTAGGCGTACCTAGTCTCCTATCACGTGACTCGTTGGGAGTTCCTCCGCTTCCAGAATTAACCAACCCTGACCGTGGAATTTCCACAGTTGCAGTATTGTTTGGTGGAGGTGTGGGTGGCACAGCTGGTAGTCCCCTCACGAAAGCCTGGAGAGCATTATTCACGTACTCAACAATTAACTAATTCACAACATCCTGCTCGACAATTTGTTCATTTCCATGTTGTTCATTGTTATTAGTAGTGGATCTTTCTGGTGATGCTTCTCTTGAATTGCGTGGGGTTCATTGAGGTGACGGAACTGGAGTTCCTTCCACCTGTTGGTTGTTGTCATTGACATTCGACATGATTCAGTTGAGAGAGAGTGATTTGGAAAGTAAGAGAAGATTATCAGATTCCCGGTAACGGAACCAATTTATTTAACCAAAGAATTGAATTCTCAGTTAAAGCCTATTTTTAGAAGTACTCGGGTTACTGATAATCAAGAAATTCAATATTCTCTCAGAAATAAGAAAGGAAATTAGAATAAGAAATGACAAAATAATCAATTGAAAGCATAAAAAAATAATTATATTCCAATAATAATCAGAACGTGTCCTTACAAGTGAAATTCTCTTCCCTTATATAGGAATTTACAAATATAACGTTTCTTCCCTTTTATGACCGAATCATTATGAGCATTAATGACATTAATAAAACATTATAATTGGCAACCGTAACTGTTCATGAAGATTCTGCAAATGGTTCTGATTCTTCTTCCACATTAATTAGAGGTTCATGAATTTTCCCTCTTTACTGTCTTGATTTATCTTGTCTATGTCTCTTCGTACCCTTTCGTCTCGTGAGTGATTTGCTCGTACTTGTTGTAAATCGTGAATCTTTTAATGCGACACTCCAGTTGTCATCTTCTTAGTGATCCACGTATCTTGCCCTATCATCCTCATATAATTCCACGTGTAATATTTATTTTTTACTAATACAAACCAAGATCAATCAATCGGTAAGAATGCCTTTCCCACGAATATCCGGCTCTGAATGGGCCAAATCTAGCCAAAAGCAATTACATATCATAAATACAACCATAATAGACTCATCTAATTAATTAAATCAATACTTTAACAAAAAATTCAAAATTCGCCTTAAAAGGTCAACCCAGGCCTACATCTCAGAATCGGGTAAAAGTCACAAAATCTGAAAGCCCATTCACTCACGAGTCTAACCATATCAAATTTACTAAAACCCGACACCAAATGGTCATTCAAATCCACAATTCAAACTTTCCAAATCCCTAGTCTCAAACTCTTAAATTCTACCATAAATACATACTAACTAGGTAAAAACATAAATGGGGAAGCAAGATTATTGATCAAAATAAGCACAAGGGACTTACCTTAAGAAATCTCTCGAAAATGTTCTCAAAAATCGACCTAAACCAAGTTTGCAAAGTCCAAAATGACAAGAATCGCGAAGCCCTTCGGTTTTAATCACTGCCCAGGTATTTCCGCACCTGCGGAGCCTGGGCTCACACCTGCGGGTGTGCTTGTGCGGAAAATGTGCACATCTGCGCAAATCACTTACCCTCTTCTGCCTCCGCACATGCGATAAAGGGCCGCACTTGCGCGTGCGCATATGCGGAAATTCTTTGCGCACCTGCAATCCCAGCTCAAGCTGCCCAAATCGGCTTCTGCGCCAATTTGCTCGCACATACGGGCTCGCACATGCAAGCAGCCTTACGCAGGTGCGATTATAGCAGAACCAGCACCAGAAAAATCTTCCAAGTCCAAAAATGATCCGATAACCATCCGAAACTCACCCGAGGCCCCCCGGGACCTCAACCAAACATACAAACAAGTCCTAAAACACCATACGAACTTAGTCGAGCCTTTAAACCACATCAAACAATGCTAAAATCACAATTCATCCTCCGATTCAAACTTAAAGAACTTGAAACTTCCAAATTCGACAACCGATGCCGAAACCAACCAAACCACGTCCGATTGACCCCAAATATTGCATACAAGTCGTATTTAATATTACGGACCTACTCCAACTTCCGGAATCGGAATCCGACCTCGATATCAAAGTTTTCACTACCGGTCCAAATCTCAAAAAATTCGACTTTCGCCATTTCAAGCCTAAATAAGCTACGGACCTCCAAAACACAATCCGGATACGCTCCTAAGTCCAAAATCACCCAATCGAGCTAACGGAACTAACGAAACTCCATTCTGGAGTCGTCTTCATATAGTTCTGACTACAGTCAAAATCCTAAGATTTAAGCTTTCGTTTAGGGACTAAGTGCCCTAAATCACTCCAAAAACCAAAACAAAACCTCCTGGCAAGTCACAATAGCAGAAATAGATATGGGAGAAGCAGTAACTAGAGGATCAGGACTATTACTCTCAAAATGACCGGGCGGGTCGTTACAGGCCATATGTCCTAATCAAAAAGAGAGGTCCATTTTGACAGCCCAAAATTCGACATCGGGCTTAAATGTACAGTTTGAGATGACATTACCCCTCTTTGAATCAAGTAGAAATGGTGGGGGTAGCAACTTTTTAATGTGGTATTTAGCTTTTATCCATCATTTTTAATGTTAAGCAAAAATAGTCACTACTTTATTAAAATTAATACGAAAAGATAATTTTACCATTTTTTCATTAGTGTAGTATAAATATTAAAGATATGGTATCTTTAACTTCATGAGTGTTGTGTAAATATTAAGGATATTTTGTCCTTAATTTTTACACAACACTCATGAAGTTAAGGACACCATGTCCTTAACATTTACACTACACATATGAAGATAAAGACAGGATGTCCTAAAGTTTAAAACAGAAGGTGCTAATTCAGGATACTTTGTCCTTAATATTTACACAACACTCATAAAGTTAAGGGCATCATGTCTAGCATAGGGGTATTTTCGACCGGGCGAATAAAAATTTATTAAAGCACTGGCTAAAGAGTAAATATATTTTAAACAATGACTTAAGAGTAAATACAGCTCTAATTAGTGGCTAACTGTGCACTTCCCCCTTGAATCAATTATTCTTTAAATTTTGGCTTATATTCGAGAGAAAATGAGAAAAATGATCCCTTATGTTTGAAGGCAGGTTCAAAGTAATCTTTTAAATTTGCACTAAGCAGTTTTAGTCCTTTAGATTTATTAAAAATGTTACCAAATATTTAATAGTTTATGTTCATTAGATTTAACCAAAACCGTGGGAAAAAAAGATTTGAACCTTAAACATGTAACGACCCGACTGGTCGTTTGGAGCAGTTGCATTCGGTTCAGCAGTTTGAGGTCATGAGTAACTTCACAAAGTGTATTACGACTTATATGCATAATCGGCTCGGGTTTTTGAGTGGTTCGCAAATGATTTTCAGAAGCGACTCTCATTTGAGAAGCTCGAAGTTGAAAGAATCAACCAAGATTTGAATTTTGAGTATTTGATCTCGGATCGGAGTTTCAATGGTTCCGATAGGTCCGCATGGTAATTTTGGACTTGGGTGTATGTCCAAATTTGTATTTAGATATTTATAGAGGGTTTCGGCATCACTTGGCAGAAGTTGGCAAGTTAAAAGTTTAGAATTTTCCTAAGTTTGACCATGGTTTGACTTTAAGACTATCGGGTTCAGATTTTAGTTTTGGGACTTGAAATAGGTCCGTTTCATCTTATGGAACTTGCCTGCAAAATTTGGTGTCATTTGGAGTTAATTTGATATGGTTCGGACGCTTGGTTTCGATTTTAGAAGTTCTTGAAGTCCATTGTGATTTTCATGCGTTTTGGCGTCTGATTCGTGCTTCTAGAGGTTATTTTGATATTTTGATCACGCGAGCGAGTTCGTGTTATGTGTTTGTACTGGTGTGGGCGTTTGGTTTTGAGCCTCGGGGGCTCAGGTGAGTTTCGAATTAGTTTCGGAGTGTTTTGTTAAAAATTGTGTGTGCTGGTACTGATGCCATCGCAATTGCGATGAGCAGGTAGCAAATGCGACCACCGCATTTGTGAGTACTTTCTCGCATATGCGAACTAGGGGAGGATTGGGCTTCAATCGCAAATACGATACTGTAGTTGCATTTGAAACTCTGGGATGTCCGCTTTTGCGATGACAATGTTCGCTTTTGTGGCTACTATTGCTTCGCATTTGCGAAGACATGATTGCAAATGCGATCTTCGTATGGTCCGTCAGGGGTCTCTTTTGCGATGCTTTGTCCGCATTTGCGGAGGTCGCATTTATGAACCCCATGTCGCAAATGCGACATCTGCAGCTGGTTTATAGCTAAGCATTTCGGGATTTAGCTTCATTTTGATATATTTTGAACCCTAGCCTCAATGAAAGGCGATTTTGTGGAGGGATTTTCATACCAAACTATTGCGTAAGTAATTTTAATCAACTTTCAATTATATTTTGTGATTATACATTAGATTTAATATTAAATTCATTAGAATCTAAGGAAAAATTTGGGGATTTTGTCAAAGTTTTGATAAATAAAAATTTGGGATTTGAGAGTTGCATTGGACTCGAATTTGGAAATAAAACACATATATGGACTCGTGGGGCAATGGGTAGTCAAGACCTACCCTTGGACCCAGGTTTTGACCGGACGGGCCCGAGGTTGACTTTTGTTGACTTTTTGAAAATTGTATAAAGATGATAGCTTTGTTAATTGAAATTGTTTTCTCTTGCATTGTTTGATGAATTTAAGTCATCTTTGGTTAGATTGAGCCGAGCGGAGGTGAATTTATAAAGGAAAAATTAATTTGAGTAATTGATTTGGCCGAATTGAGGTAAGTGTCTTGCCTAACTTTATGGGGGAGGGGAGAACCACCCCTTAGGATTTGAGATGATTGTGTTATTCGTGTTATGTGAAAGTTGTGTATGCGAGGTGACGAGTGGGTACATGGCCTATATATGGTATTTGACCTATTTTGAGTATCTAAACACTTCCCATGCCTTTAATTGAAGTGACATAACCTGTGATATCTTTCATTGTTAATATACTCTTACATGCTCTACTTGGCGTTATTAGCACGTGTTCTTCCTCTTACTTGTTATTTTGCACTTATATGCTTTAGTTGAAGTTGTTGCCTTCCTTATTGTCTTGTTCCCTCTTAATTATTGTGTTCCTTCTATGACTCCGTGCTTATCTGCTACTTGTCTTAATTATTATAATTGCACACCTTAGTTGTCACGTGCTTGACTTGTCCTCTTACTTTTGTAATATTTGTTGGGTTCCTTGATTTTTATGTGGTTCCTTTATTGTCGTGTACTCATACCCTATGATTGTAGAAATTCTTATAAATTGAGTTTTGGATTATTGCTGTTAATTTAAATTGCTTGTGGACCGGGTTGCGTGCCGCAACAAGTGGAATAAGGGAGGATTTATATTGAAACGGTGGGATCAGGTTGCGCGCCGCAACAGGTGAAATAAGGGAGGATTGATATGATAAAATAAAGAAGGATTATGATATTGACTCTGATTATATGGTGGGATCGGGTTGCGCATCGCGACATATATTTACTTATTATTATTGATATTCACATGGTGGAATAAGGGAGGATAGTGTTTGTAGGTGGGATCGGGTTGCGCGCTGCAACGGGTTGTGTGTATTGTATTCATTGTTGTATTATGTTAGCTTTCGATATTTATCATGTGAGATGCTGAGGACTGATATATTTAAATTTACTGATTTCGAGGATTGAGTTGTTTTCACTCGTTTACTGCTTTGCCATCATTTCCTGTTTTCCTTTTCTATTACTATTATTTTGGTGAATTGAATTTTAAGATGAATTTACTATGCTAAGTCATTATCCCATACCCTATAGAGTTGTTGGTAACACAAAATTTTTAAATAAAGAAATTATTAACATGCTTATCTTATGTGACTCTTACGTTAAAACTCGTCTTTTTCTCCTGTATTTTACTATTCTTAATAGTTGTCATATTTTACTTTAATTGATTTTTCAACTTAAACTCCTCACCTTATTTGTTGATTTTATCTTACTTACAAATTGTTGTTATGATTTTATTTAACAGACTCTAAATTTAATTCGGTGGCTATCCGATGCTTTATTTTAATTGAAAATGCTATTTTCTTCACCCAAATAATTTTTAAAATAAACTTATTTTCTCAATTGATTTTCTACTTTATACCAGGTTGTTATTATGCCTTATTGTATAAGATTAAATCTCCTGAATATTTTAAAGTAATATTTGATACGGATACAAGGTACATGGTAGCACGTGGATTTTGCCGTGCGAAAGTAATTTGGAAAAATATGGGCACAAGGTGCCATTTGTGTAAGGTTTGGAAGTTGTGACTTATGATATGAGATTACGATATGTGGTACCTGTGGTAATTCTTGTTGAAATTATTGCATTAGGAATGATTTGGTTGATTGAGTTGTTATCGGGTCCCCTTACTTGAACCCATTCATATTTCATCTGTACCTCGACTATGTTGTTTGCTTAGTTACTTGGTTGTTTCTCGTTGCCATTCGTGCTCCCCTTATTTGCACTACTGTTTGTAATCTGAATTCTTTCTGCTATTGGCATTACATTGATATTCCTTCCTTGTTAGCTTTATGTCATATCCTGCACAGGTTTACATGTTCGGTAGGTGTCTTGACCTGGCCTCGTCACTACTCTACCGAGGTTAGGCTTGATACTTACTGGGTACCACTGTGGTGTACTCATGCTACGCTTCTGCATATTTTTGTACAGAACCAGGTACTTCGGATCGAGTTGGTTCTGAGACTTATGCCTGTGCGGCTGGAGACTTCAGGGTACACCTGCCGGACTTTCGCAGGCTTCGAAGTCACCTTCTATTACACTTTATTTCCATGGTGTCCTATTAGTCCGGGACAATGATGTATTATTATTTCTAGTGACTCTTAAAAAAACTTATGACTTGTACTACCGGTTTTGGGATATTGTATCATGTTGAGATTGTTGGCTTATTATAGAAACTTATGTTTCATGCTTATTAGTTATTTGGTTAGAGATTTATTATTAAATCAGCAAGTGCAAGGCTTACCTAGTCTTAAAAACTAGGTGCCATCACGACATCCTACGGAGGAAAATTGAGATCGTGACAAAACACCAAGAAAGTCTCATCAAATCCTATAAAATTCACACACAACAGCTGCACTAGACACCAAAAATAACATAAATTACATCTCAAAAAGTTACACCAGACTCTAGAAATAGATCAAAAATAACAAAAACTATAAAAACTGTACCTCTAAATGTGAGTTCTCGCTAATTTTTTTTTTCCCGCATATTTCCGTGCATACAGAATTCCTTAAATATTTGATGGAGAACAAAAGTATTAATTTTTGACAAACTTAAAGGCAAAAGCCTGCTCAGAGCATACTTATGGGACTAATTTGAAACCTGCTCTCAAATATAAGGGATCATTTTTTATCATTTTCTCTTATATTCGACATGGTCGCAAATTGTTTTTTTTTCCCTTGCCTTTTGCTTTTAATTTAGATGCCTTAACTAAAAACTTTATGGATTTAACTTAGAATAAAATGGTTATCATGAAAAATGAAAGAGTAATTTTTATTATACATATTATTTTTGGGAAAATGACATTTTATAGCCGCTCTCAAAATAATAGTCGAAAAAATATATATTTTTTGTATATATATATATATATATATATATATATATATATATATATATATATATATATATATATATATATATATATATATATAAATTATAAACTTTTTCGATTACCGAATATAAATGATTTCTTGCACGGGCTAAAAGTGAAAAAAGTGCTATATTATACGACGAAGATCTCATTCAACTAGACTCATTCGTTTTGCAAGGATCGTGATCGGTCTCAACTCTCCCTTATTGTAGACACGAACACATTCAAATTAGTGTTTTGACCAACCAAAAACAAAACACAATGTAAATTTACTTGGACGAAAATGTTCATCATCTGTAAGTGTCTTGATTGGTCCGAACACCCCATGTTCACATATTATTGTTTTGCGTAATTGTAAACAACGAAGAAACTATAAGACTTTAATTTTGAGGAAGAGTCCTGACTCCTGACCCTATTTCTACTGTTTTCAAGCACTTGATTGATGAATTTGCTGGATCTTTCTAGCTAGCCAATTATTTTTAAGTAGATACGTTGCGTCTGCACCATTTTATCCCTTCGTTCCACAGCATTTTCTTATCTATTTTCTGTGAATTTGTAGTTGACTACGTATATTAAATTGTATGGTGAAGATTGCGAGTTGAAAAGGGGTAGATGGGATCAGCGGTTGGTTATCACCTATCACCCAAAGGAGCAGTCTTCCTTTTTCGTCGCTCTGCACAAAAGTCGCATTGCAAGAATTAGATTTTTAAGTTAAGTTGCATTCTAAGATTAAGTTTATAAATAGCATTCTGTAATTGCGTTGTATAAATCGCATACTATGATTGCATTTATAAATCGAGTTTTTTAATTCCATCTGATGTAGAAGTCGGTGAATGCAATTTATAACTCCACAAATATCACTTATAACTCTACTGATGTAAATATTTGGTTATGTGCCATGTGTTTTACACAGAATCAAATAATTTTATATTAGTGGCTAAAAATTGAAGTGATGATTTTATCAATTAATTCTTGATTTAAGTAATAAATACGTGTACATATCTTGTATTTATTGATTAAGTGATGAATGTGCATGTAAAACTAAAAGTGACCTAGTTATTCCATTAATCTTAATAAGAGGTCTCGAGTTTAACCCCCGAAAATTTAAGAAAAAAAATTAGAAGTGAATTTAAGCAATTCATATTAGAATTTGTCGCAGCAAGTAAATTAAATAAACAAAACATAAACGTATTAAAAGTATGTATTGGTGTTTGGGGACATAAAAGCTCTTTGTGTCTTTAACATCCAATAAAATTGGAACCATATAAACTAATTAATTAAGTAAAATTTCTTTTATCATCAGAGTTCAAAGGTTCAGTTATAGGATCATTTTATTTTGAAAAAAACATAAATTATTCTAAATCTTTTCATAAAATGTTTATATCTCGCGTGTGTAAGTGACTTTTTTCATTTTACTCCTTTTGAAATAATTTTCAGTAAAATAAAAAATCGATAAATACGTTAAATAAAATTGTAAACCTAAAAGAAACAAAAACTAAGTTTTACTATAAATATAAGTGAAAGATAAAAATGTTGAAACTATAGAGCATGTCATACAGTACAGATTGAAACTTGATCATATTGTAAAAATTTTCATGCCCAATTGGTGATTTAAAGTTTCCAAGAGAGATCAGATGACAAACCAAAAAAAATAAACGAGTTTAGATTTTATGCACCAACCGTATATACGCTTTTTACACTATCATACTTATTAAAATTAACATATGACAAGAGGAAAGTATTGTTCATAGCAAATTTAATATGAAAAAGAAATACTAAATATTTATAATGAATAATTTCTCGCAACAGAATTATGAACCGAAAACATTTTCAATATTGGCAGCAGCTTCTGCTGAAGCAATTGTAGCTACTCCTGCGAC
Organism: Nicotiana tabacum; assembly: GCF_000715075.1. Lineage (NCBI taxonomy): Eukaryota > Viridiplantae > Streptophyta > Magnoliopsida > Solanales > Solanaceae > Nicotiana > Nicotiana tabacum. The sequence goes on along the minus strand of NC_134101.1, from coordinate 10,015,029 downwards.
GATTAATTTTGAACTTTATAGTACAGTCATACCTCTCTATAACAGTTTCACGTGTTCCGAATATTTTTGATAATGTTATAGAAAACATATATTATAACATAACATGAAAATTGATTTCGTAAAAAGCCTGACTTTTATAGTAAAGTATTGTTATATAAGAATATTGTTATACAGAGGTCTGACTATATAATAAATATTTATCGAGTCCACATAAATCATATGTGCTCATTTTCTTGTGAGATTATTTTCGGACCACACAAAAACTTTAAGACAAGAAAAGTTTATCACAATATGAACTTCCCGTGTATGGTTTTTCACTTTACATTAACTTTTTTTTCTTTTTACACAAAGCACAGTAGTGTTTTTTTTTTTTTTTTTTTTTTTTAGTAATGTGATAAAAATAAAATTAAAATAGATTCACTCAAGCTTCTTCCCCGCCGTGAAATCTAGCTACCGGAATCCTGAATCTCTGCTATTTGCTGGCCCAGAATTACCGCCTTCAATTTATTCCGCCATAGATCTGTATACAAATCACCATTTCCAGCTTCTCTTTTTACCTCCACAATTACAAATCGTTCTGTCAATCTGTAAATATCGACGCTCATTGTTAATTTACCATTTTGCACTTTCATCTCAATTCCCCATTCTTTCTTTTTCCTTAATCTGAAATTCTCCTTCTTCGCCATTTCCTCAACTCTCTCAATTACACTCTCCGGCGACTGTTCCACCACCGTCCTCTCCAAATCATTCGCCGGATTATTCGATTTGAACAATCCCGAAATGTCTAATCCTTGAGAAAACGAAATTAAATCGAACGCATTCAAACAATTACTTGATAATGAAGATTTATCTTCTTCTTCCCCTGCAAATTTAATAAATTTCAATCCCTTTCTGAACCACGGATCCTTGATAATTTCATCAATCGTTATTCTCGTCGCCGGATTTGTATCCAGAAGACGAGATAATATCCGTATAACATCAGGAGACATCCATTTCGGGCACTTGAATTCACCTTTGTAGATTTTTTTGTACATTAGCATTAAATTCTGATCGTAAAACGGCAAATAACCGGCGATCATCACGTACAGAATAATTCCACATGACCATATATCAGTTTTAGCTCCGTCGTATCCTTTAATTGTTAGAATCTCCGGTGCCACGTAAGCTGGAGATCCGCAAACGGTATGTAACAGCCCGTCGAATTTTTGTATTTGGTCAGTTGTGGCACTTAGACCGAAATCGGAAATTTTGAGATCCCCATTTTCATCAATTAATATGTTTTCAGGTTTCAAATCGCGGTGGTAGATTCCACGTGAATGACAGTAATTGAGCGCGGAAATTAGTTGCTGAAAGTATTTCCGGCTAAGATCCTCGCTGAATCGGCCGTGATCGGCAATTTTGGTGAATAATTCGCCTCCTTTAACGTATTCCATGACGAAATAGATTTTTGATTTCGTGGCGAGCACTTCATAGAGTTTGACAATGTAAGGGTGGCGCAGCTGGCGCAAGATGGAAATCTCGCGCTCAATGTTTTCGTTTGGAATATTGTCTTTGTTGTTTTTGTTGATCATTTTGATCGCGACGCTTTGGCCATTGTTGATTTCTCGGGCATGGTAAACTTTGGCGGATGCGCCACAGCCGAGTAATTTTCCGAGCTCATATTTCCCGAATAATGGCTTTTCCGGCATTCGTTGAAAAATGCCGAGATTTGGTGGTTTGGATTTTTGGAGTGGACTGACGAAGAAGAAGCTAAAGGATTGATATATAGTTCAAAATTTTGAACTTAGGGTCTAAGTTTCTTTGTTTTCGTTGTCTTCAATAGTGTCAACTTGTGTTATATACAGGTCTTTTTTTCCAACATTTTTTCTTTTTAAATTTCCACGTGAATTTGGAACTAGTCATCATATTATCAGATAGGATGTTTCATGTTTATTTTTATTATTATTTTATCCATTCAATGTTTTAGTCAACGAAATTGAAGGTCGGTTTTGGCTATGGTTTACACGGTTTAGTTATCCAGTGTATCTCAATTAAGTATTGATTTTCTTTTGCTTAAGCAGATTAGTTTCTTATAATCCAAGCAAAAAAGTTTCCGCCCTCTGTTGTTTCTCTCTCTTTTTTTTCGCAAGAGAAGAAATGCAACAAAAACTTGCTAGATCTCAAAATAATAGTCGAAAAAATATTAGTGTATATATATATCAAAAATATATATTTTTATATACTTTTACGGCTAACAAATATAAATAGTTTTGTCCGCAAACTAAAACTGATCTATGCCCTAGAATTTAAGCAGGAAATAAAAGCCCACAATATTTTTTGTAATATGTGAAGAAATGCTGAGGCACAAGTGCAACTATTCAAAACAAGACTCTTGATCAAAGGTAAAATTGGCTAAACCATTAAGAATTCATGTAGAGTAAAATTAATACATTAATGTATGTTATTGTGATTGTGAAATTAAAATAAATATACATTTTCGTAATTTATTGGTGGTATTATATATGTACTTCAGATTCAAGTCGAAGTCAAAAAGTGTTATCACATTTGCTATCCAGATAATAGAGCGGCCCCAGCCAGTTTACTGCTGCATCAACTATAAACTAACACTATTAATTCGTTATTCAATTAATCAATAAGACCAATTACATGTGACTTATCGTTATTTAATTAGGGGCGGCGAAATGGATAAAAATAATTATACATCCATATTATCCACTAATAAGTAGGTTGGTTAATGAACTTTTTAACACTGTGTTAAATATGGATGAGATCAATATTATCTACTTAAAATGAATATTTAATGGATAACCACTTAAATTGGGGGTTCGTCAAATTTAAAAGACTAGAAATTCCCCAAAAAAGTAATTGCATTCAAGAAGCCATAGTTATTATGAGTATTTATATTATTCACCGGTTAACCAATTTTCTATCTGCATTAAATATGAACAAATAGAAAATTTTGTATATTTTTGGATTACCCGTTTTTGACCTATTATACCAACCTAGCCCGTACGTTTGCCACCCCTAAATTTTTTAGTGAACAAGGACGGTAGTCGTATAACACGTATGCATTAAAATACTAATTCAGTTTAATTAAAATTATTAATAATGCAAGATGTCAAGTTTCTAGATACCTTTTTGTTGATGCAGTTAAGAAACGAGGGAGGGGGACGACAATAGAGAGTGGGGACTATTTAGACAGAAAAAGTTTAATTGACTAACGCGTACATTAGCGTAAAGATATCACACATTAAATTTTCAACATATTCATGTGGGCATATTAACACTTTGCCACGCAATTTCAGTAGATTATGGCAACATCAACTTTAGTCGTAGATGATAAAAAAAACAGAGCCCAAATGCTAAACTTTCAAAGGTTTCATATAGAGAAAATAGTAGGGCAAGAATTTTTCAAAGAAAATACTGATAGTACTCATATTTACAATACTAAAATATTTACTTTCACCAACTAAGGAAGATAATCCGTAGTTAGTAATAAGATACGCTTGGACCACAAAAATTCATGCTCAATATAGTTTGACTTTCGAGTACAAGTTTATCGATAAAAAAAATTAATTAAATTCAATTGAGTTTTCTTGAATACAGTATATCAATAAGTTAGACTTGTACTGTGAGTTATTTCATATTGTATACGGTCAAAATCGGGCCTACCCGATTTTGCTGTTTGATCGAGACAAGGGAGTTGCATCAGGGGTAGCCTCGTAATAAATCAGACCCGAGCTCGAAGATGAGACATCGAGCCTAAAGATCGAAGTGTACGTTGAGACCGAGGCCAGCAACAATCGAGACCAAGTATGACCGACTTCGAAGGGAGCATAATAACAGAATGACGAGATATCCGTAATCGGTCGAAGATCACGGCGAAAATCCCCAAATATATCAAATCAAGAGCGGTTATTGGTACCAATCATGGGTTTTATTTCCGTAATTAGAATTATACCATAATTAGGAATCCTCTAGTATATAAAGGGGAGTCCCCATCATTTTTAAGCATCTTACATTCACGAATATCAAGGCAATATAATATCTCTTGCTTCGGTTCATTAACTTACAGTTCTTTAAATTTTTCTTACTTCATTATTCTCGAGGGTTCATCAGCTCGAGGGCATTGTCCAAGCATTGGTTTGTTTTACATTCTTGTCAATTCACATCATTTATCTCTAAATTAATCAATCAGTATTGAGCAAAAATCGCGTCTCTTTAAAACCGCGTTACAAGTTTAATTGTTACTCGATTTTTAGGGTAAAACAGTTTGACGCCCACCGTGGGGCTAAGGATAATAGTGATTGCTTAATATTTTAGCCTTCATAACACACACTGCTTTTACACTTGTACTTGTAAGTGCTTTTGACTTCAGGAATCAACATGTTAAACTCTCAAGCAGTACCCACTCACACTGATATCGGCCTTGGTCTACATGGCGAAAATGATCACGTGGTCGCCCCAGGAAACGGAGTGCTTCCAATCAATCCCGACGCACCACAGGGCGTGGATCCGGTTGATGTCAATTCTCGTGTCGTCGTTCCTGAGGATTTAGGCGCCGACCCTGAAAATAGTGTTCGCAGAGACACTCGGGCAGCCGATCAAAATGCACAAAGCGGTGAAGAAGGTGGGATTAGCCTCCGAATGATATTTGAAATGTTGCAAACTCAGCAAACTGCGATAGCGCAACTTGCGCTATCAAAGGTAACGATTTGGAAGATGACGAGATCGAATCTGTTCTATTGACGAAGTTCGGAGAAACTCTGTCAAAGGGAGCAATGATCTGGTATCACAACCTGCCGCCAAATTTCACCGACTCATTTTCCATGCTGGCAGATTCTTTCTTAAAGGCACACGAAGTTGCGACGAGTAAATCAGACATTTTCAAAGTAAAACAGAAGGATACTGAAATGCTAAGGGAGTTCGTGTCCCGATTTCAAATGGAACGCATGGAGTTGCCGCTAGTCACAGATGATGGGGCTATTCAAGCTTTCACTTAGGGTTTGAATGAACGGAGTTCGATAGCGTCACGTCAACTGAAGCAAAATTTGATCGAATATCCAGCGGTGACTTAGGCCGATGTACATAATCGGTATCAATCAAAGATCAGGGTCGAAGATGACCGGTGAGGAGCTTCTTTAGGCTCGGTATATCCAAACAGGTCCACAGTCAGAAATCAGAGGGACATCGACAGGGAGCCTCGGTCGAACAAAGACCTATATCAGCCATACATCGCAGATCGCAGGAACGGAGACCCGGGATGCAACTCCACCCGGAATGATCGAAGAAGCGATCGAGGACAGAGTTCTCGGGGACTTATGAGCAAAAATGGTTTTGATAAGCACGCCGATCATACAGAGGCACCACGATTGTCGGAGTATAATTTTAATGATGACATATCAGGTATTGTATTGGCAATCAGAAGAATCAAAGATACCAGATGGCCGAGGCCCATACAGACCGATCCTTCCCAAAGAAACCCCAATTTGATGTGTAAGTATCATGGCACACATGACCACAAAACCGAGGATTGGAGGCAACTAAGAGGAGAGGTAGCCCGTCTATTCAACGAGGGCCACCTTCGAGATTTCTTAAGTGATCGAACCAAGAATCATTTCAGAGAAAGGGAAGCCAATAGGAAAAATGAACAGGAAGAGCCAAAGCATGTAATCCACATGATCGTTGGCGGGGACGATATCCCACAAGGGCCCATGTTCAAACACACTAAGGTATCAGTTACTAGGAAAAAATGGACCCGAGATTACATGCCAGAAGGTACCGTATCATTCAATGATGAGGAAGCAGAAGGAATTTCTCAACCCCATAATGACGCTCTGGTAATTTCTATATTTATGAATAAAGTTCAAGTTAAGCGTGTTTTAGTGGATCCAGGTAGCTCGATGAATATCATCCGAGCAAGGGTCGTAGAGCAGCTCGGCCAACAAGACCAAATCATGCCCGCAGCTCGGGTCCTGAACGACTTCAACATGGCCAGCGAAACGACTAAAGGAGAGATCATTCTCCTGGTAAACGTGGCCGGAACTATTCAAGAAACCAAGTTCCATGTAATCGAGGGTGACATGAGGTACAACGCCCTACTCGGAAGGCCTTGGATTCACAACATAAGGGCAGTCCCTTCGACTCTCCATCAAATGATAAAGTTTCTGACGCCGGACGGGGTGAAAACAATACGTGGGGAACAACGTGCTACAAAGGAAATGTTCACGATCGATGAGGTGATACTAATATCGTCACTTTCAATGTCAAAGGGACCAGAATCAAAGGAGAAGTAGAAGGTCAAATAGCAACCATAATCACCGGCTTCGACCAGTTCGGAACAACAGGAAATTATCAAGGATGATGATTGCATGATCCCTCAAACCTTCGTAACCCCCGATGATTCTGATGCCACAAAGTCAATGGTCGAAAAGCTGGAACAAGTCATACTGATCGAGCATCTGCCCGATCGAAAGGTATACCTAGGCACGGGGTTAACTCCCGAGCTCAGGGAAAAACCCATTAAATTCCTTATTAAAAATATGGATTGTTTTTCTTGTTCCTACCTTGACATGACAGGGATTCCACCCGAGATCACCACTCATCGATTGAGTTTGGACCCAAAGTTCAGACCGGTAAAGCAGAAGAGAAGGCCACAGAACGAGATAAAGCACGCGTTCATCATGGACGAGGTAACCAAACTTCTTAAAATAGGATCCATCCGGGAAGTAAAATATCCCGATTGGTTAGCAAACATAGTTGTAGTCCCCAAGAAAGGGAATAAACTTAGAATGTGTGTAGACTACAAAGACTTAAACAAAGCGTGCCCAAAGGATTCCTTTCCTTTCCCAAAGATCGATCGCCTGATCGATGCCATGGTCGGCCACGAGACTCGCAGCTCTCTCGATGCCTACTTCGGGTACAACCAAATATGAATGAACCTATAGGATCAGGAAAAGACTTCATTTATCACTAAGTATGGAACTTATTGCTATAATGTAATGCCGTTTGGGCTAAACAATGCTGGTGCTACTTATCAACGCCTAGTAAACCGAATGTTCGAAGAACAAATAGGAAAATTAGTGGAGGTTTATATTGATGACATGCTAGATAAGTCCCTGTGCGCAGAGGACCATTTGACACATTTGCAGGAAACCTTCGACATATTGAGAAAATACAACATGAAGTTCAACCCCGAAAAATGTGCATTCGGGGTCGGTTCGGGCAAGTTCCTCGGCTTTATGGTGTCAAATAGGGAAATAGAGATCAACCCCGATAAAATCAAGGCAATCAAAGACATCACAGTCGTGGACAGCGTTAAGGCCGTACAAAGATTAATAGGATGGATAGCCGTTTTAGGTCGTTTCATCTCGAGGTCTTCGGATCAAAGCCACAGGTTCTTCTCACTGCTTAAAAAGAAGAACAATTTCACTTGGATCCTAGAATGCCAACAGGAATTGGAAGAATTGAAAAGATATCTTTCGAGCCCGCCATTGCTTCACACCCCAAAAGCGGACGAGCAACTCTATTTATACTTGACCGTCTTGGAAGTCGCGGTAAGTGGTGTCCTAGTTCGGGAAGAGCAAGGTGCGCAATTTCCTGTTTACTACGTTAGCCAGACTTTAGGTGAAGCAGAGACTCGATACCCACACTTAAAAAAACTAGCGCTTGCTTTAATAAGCGCCTCTAGGAATTTAAAACCGTATTTCCAATGCCATCCAATTTGTGTTGTAACCACTTATCCTATTCGCAACATTTTGCATAAGCCCGAGCTCTTAGGCCGACTGGCCAAATGGGCCATCGAAATCAGTGGATACGATATTGAGTATCAACCCCGAACGACTATCAAGTCTCAAATCTTGGCAGATTTCATGGCCGACTTTACGCCAGCCCTCATACCTGAAGTCGAAAGGGAATTATTGCTAAAATAGGGTACATCCTCAGGGGTGTGGACCCTTTTCACAGACGGAGCTTCGAATATGAAGGGGTCCGGGTTAGGTATCATTTTGAATCCACCCACAGGCAATACGATTAGACAATCTATCAAAACACCTAAGTTGACTAACAATGAGGTTGAGTATGAGGCCATAATTGCAGGTCTCGAGCTAGCTAAAGGTTTGGGAGCGGAAGTCATCGAGGCCAAGTATGATTCTCAACTCGTGGTTAACCAGGTTAACAAAACCTTCAAAGTTCGAGAAGATCGAATGCAAAGGTACTTAGACAAATTACAGGTAACCTTACAACGACTCAAAGAATGGACCCGATGCCCTTGCAAATTTGGGGTTGTCAGTCAAAAATGATGAAATTAGCTCGGGGACTGTCGTACGGCTTTCGAAGTCGGTAGTGGAAGAAGGCCACGCCGAAATAAACTCCACGAGCCTAACTTGGGATTGGAGGAACAAATTTATCGATTACCTGAAAAATGGGAAACTTCCGTCGGACCCTAAGGAGTCGAGAACTCTACGAACGAAAGTTGCACGATTCACATTAGCCGAAGATGGAACATTATGCAGAAGGATGTTCGATGGGCCGTTGGAAATATGATTGGGTCCGGGAGACACCGATTATGTCCTACGAGAAATTCATGAGGGCACTTGCGGGAACCATTCCTGCGCCGAATCACTAGTTCACAAAGTCATCAGAGCAGGGTATTATTGGGACAGTATGGAAAAAGATACTAAGGAGTTCATTCGAAAATATGACAAATGCCAAACACATGCACTGATGATTCATCAGCCCGGGGAGCAGCTTCCTTCAGTCTTGTCCCCATGGTCGTTCATGAAATGGGAAATGGATATTGTCGGCCCTCTGCCATCGGCCCCAGGTAAAGCTAATTTCAATTTATTTATGACTGACTATTTCTCTAAATAGGTTGAAGCACAAGCTTTCGAGAAAGTCATAGAGAAAGAAGTTATAGACTTCATTTGGGATCACATCGTATGCAAATTCAGGATACCCGCCGAGATAGTGTGCAACAATGAAAAATAATTTATCGGCAGCAAAATAACGAAGTTCCTCGAAGATCACAAAATAAAAAGGATATTAGCGCAGATGTTGCAATGAAACAAGAGCACATCAGACGCAGCTCCTTGGCAGATCTTAACGACGCTAAGAGGAAATTGAGAGAAATTCTGCCCAAAGTCCTATGGGTATATCGGACAACGACAAAAACTAGTACGGGGGCAACGTCGTTCTCCTTAGTATATGGTGCCGATGGTCTGATCCCGGTCGAAGCCGGGGAACCAAGCGTCAGGTTTCGATACACAACTGAAGAATCAAATCACGAGGCTATGAACACAAGCCTCGAATTGCTAGACGAAAAATAGGAAGTCGCCCTCGTTCGAATAGCCGCCCAAAAATAGCGAATCGAAAGATACTATAATCGAAGAGCCAATCTTTGACATTTCAAAATAGGGGATTTATTTCTGAAAAAAGTCACCCTCAACACTCGAGAACCAAACGAGGGGAAACTCGGACCAAATTGGGAAGGACCATATCAGGTCCTCGATATCATCGGAAAGGGATCTTATAAGCTTGGCACGATGAACAGCGAACAACTGCCAAATAATTGGAACATCTCACTCCTCAAACGATATTATTGCTAAGGTATGACTCTCTCCCTTTTTCGTTTATAATCAATACTAACTTATTGCAGGTGTTCGGTCAAAGACTTCGAGACCTGAGGTTTTAAAGCACGCATTGCACTCTTTTTCCCTTAGATCGGTTTTTGTCCCAAATAGGTTTTTCCGATGAGGTTTTTAATGAGGCAACAATTATATGTGCTACCTGAGGACAATTCAACAGTATCCGAGGCTTCTTTACAATCAACCTCAAAAATTGGAGGGCATCACCCTCGGATGTTATGTCTTCAAGGAAGACGCTTCGTGTCAGCAGGGTCTCGATAGGAAAATTCTGTAAAAGGCCAAACGGTCAAATGAACAGTGCCCACGTAGATAGCCGGAACCCTAATGGTAAAACATGTACGCATGATTGATCTATTGAAAGAAGTACTTTTTCCTCACTAGATGTTCCATGCCTTAGTAAGATTTCTACTTTACAATTTTGTACTTACGATATATTATGAAAACCGGCTCAAAAGCCAATCGCAACTAAAGCTCGAGCAATTAACCTCGTAGTCGGGGACTGTCGTTCGAAAATCAACTTTGAAATCTTAAAGATCTTAAAAAGGCAATCCTCGATTTTATAGGCCACGACCATCCCACCCGGGGACTGATACTTTAAACAAGCTTGAAGTATAATCGAGAAACAAGCCCAATGGGCAAATATCGAGTTAAAGGCTACGGCCAAACTAACACGGTTTGGAGATGTCTGAATTTCGTAATCAAATAGGCCTTCAAACATTATCATAAAACTAGTTTAAAAAGGGCTACCCTCGGCAAATTTACATAAGGTTTCGATAACATCAACCCTCGAAAACCTTAAGAGGTACCAAATTGAACAAATTTATGCTAAGGCATAACAAAGTTTTTGATAACACTGATGGGTACAAATCTATCTTATGCTAAGGCATAACAAATTTTTATTAAATCTTTTAAGCCAAAAGGGGGAAAAAGCCACTCTTTCGAGGCCATATCGACCTGATTCAAGAGCCTAAGTGCCATTACATTGTTGAGCTCGAGGACTCACAAGACCTAAAGTATATCAGAATTATCATGAGGCAAAAGCAAAACAAAGTTTTTATGAAACAAAAATCAGAGACAAATCGGAAAGAAAAAAGGATCTTTCATATATGCAAAAGTATTTACAAGGACCACTCAAGGTCTTACACAAAAAAAAAGGAGAAATCATTCTAAGTGCCTAATCCTCCCCGGGAGCTTCATCTTCATCTCCTTCTCTCTCGGATCCACTCGCACTCTCGGAGTCATCGTCATCAGAGAGTAAAGATTTGGCTTCATCCTCCAGTACTTTCATATTCTCGACATCGGCCGTGAGGTCAAAGCCACAAGAATGAATCTCTTCGAGAGTCTCTCTCCGAGACTGGAGCTTAGCATGCTCGGCAATGTAGGATAATCGAACCTAAGTAGTATCGAAAATTTCCTTTTCTCTAGCGTTAGCGGCTTCAGCATCGGCTCGGTAGACGTCCACGACCGCCTCCGCCTCGGATGTGGCCTTTGCAAGCTCAGCGGCTGACCGAGCCTTGAGTTCTTCAATTTTCTTGGCTCGGACTAAGCTCCCCTCCTTCACGCTTTGGAGTTGACGCTCAACTGAAGATAGCTGGGCTCGAGCCGTATCTCTCTCCGAGGCAAGGCGGTCCATGCTCTGCTTCCACCCCAAAGTCTCTTTCTCTTTCACCTTAGCCTCCTCGTGAAGCTGCTCAATCTTTTCGGCCTTCTATTGAACCTGTATGATCTAAGTGTTAATCACCAATATCAAATTAATATGTCAAGCTCCCTAAATATTTACATTACCTGCTCGATGAGATCGGTCTTCTCTTTATGAGCTCTTACCAATTCGGCTCGGAGGTCCCTGATCTCCTCTTCTTTTTGCACATAGAGGAGTTTGAGGGCGTCTCTCTCCTCTGTAAGACTTTTGAGATCAGCCTCACACTGGTACAACTCAGCTCGGGATTTGGAAAACGCTTCTCGGTAGAGCATCACAGCCTATGGAGAAAGGAAGGAAATCAGATAAAAGGAAATAAAAGCAAACACAAACCTAATAACGGGGGTTGAAATTTACCTGGCTCAGGAGTCGCTGAGCCTCATCAAAAATGATCGTCGCATCCAGGTCGAAAACGTCATCGACCCCCGTGAAGCAACTACGGAATATGTCATCCCCTTCATGGGCCATTCCCATATCGGGGGTCTCAATAGACTTAGCCTCCCGAAATTGCCCTTCAGAAAATGTGCGGTCGGGCGGCAAATCATCAATATTGAGATTCCCAAGCAAGTCACTTGGGGCACTCTCTCATTTTCGAAGGGCCTTAGAATCAGACCCTTTCAGGCACGTCCGCCGATTGTTCGTCACGACAAGAGACGTCATCAGCCCCCGATGACTCGGGGACTTTGCTCGGACCATCTTTCGATACATTCTCGACCATCACCGACTTAGCTGGTTTCGAAGCTTCGACGCTTCCCCTCTTTAGAGCCACCAGCACACTTTTGGCATCTTCTCCCTCCTCTTCTTCACATCGTAGTTTTTGGGCTGCAGAGTCATTCTTCGACTTACGAGCCTTGCTCTTCTTAGGCTTTGGAATATCAGAAGGCAAGGCCCTTCTCCTCTTCTTATCCTCAGCCGGTTTCGGGACCTCCCCTTCCCCAGATGAAGGTAACCTCATGACGGATTTGTCTCCAAGACCTGTATGGGAGGAAATCAAGTGAAAACGAAGCATTTCACAAGAAGGCATCAAACACAGACAGAGAAGCTTACCGTAATTTTTGGCCTCTCATCGGCCCTCGGCCAAATCACGCCACGAGCGCTCATCGTACAAGGAAGTCGAGGCCAATTTCTGAACCCAGCCTGCAAGGTTCGGGATCACACCGGGCACCCAAGAGACCGTTGCACCATAAAGAAGGATGTATATGAGAAACGATAAAGGAAGCAAAACAATCAATAGAAGCTGTTGGTGAGTTTGTACTTACGCTTCATGTTCCATTCCTCGAAAAATGGCATCTTCTCGGCCGGGATTATGTCAGAATTCCGGACTCGGACAAACCGACCCATCTATTCTCAATCTTTGTCCTCGTCTATGCTCGAGAATAACACCTTTGTGGCTCGGCACTGAAGCCTTACTAATCTGCCTCGATAGAGACGGGGGCTGTATAGTCTAATAAGATGATCGAGGGTGAAAGGCATACCTTCGACCTTGCTCACGAAGAATCGGAGAAAAATAACGATGCGTCAAAAAGAGGAGTGGATTTGGCCTAGGGTTATGTGGTAGTGGCGGCAGAAGTCGATTATAACGAGATCGACGGGACCCAGCATAAAAGGGTAAGTATAAACACTTAAAAACCCTTTCACATGAGTGGTGATAGCCTCCTCGGGGGTAGGAACCACCACCTCTTTGTTTTCCCAGTGGCAATCTTTTTTCACCTGCTCGAGATCGCCTTCAGTTATCGAGCATATATATCTCGACATGGGCTCACATCGGCCAGGAAGCGAAGAGGGTTTTTCTACTTTAAAATCGGAAGTGAGGTCGCATGACCCGGGAACGCACTCTTCGATGCGTGGCTCCACCGGCGTTTTATCTCTGGCCGACCGCGATGAGGAAGCTTTTTCCTTCTGAGGAACGGCTTTTGATGTTTTCGCCATTGTTATATGAGGAAAAAGAAAGAAGAAGACGAAACTTGTTGTTTTAAAAGATTGGCAAACGGGGTTTCAAGAACCTGCAGAATTGATAAACTTGAAGGGAGTAAAAGAGTTTTTGAAGATTAGGGAAAATTTTGAAAGTAAAGTTTGTGAAAGTTATGAAGATAGTCTATTTATAATATCTGCTATAACGGTTTGAAAACACTAGTGGCCTACAGTCAACTGGCACTAATTAATGATCGTGAGAACTATGTAGACGCGACGTTTCGGTCGCCTCTGTCGCTTACGTCACGAGTGTGATGTCATAATTGGTCGAGGTACTAAATCGAAGGCTCAGTTCGTTTCTTCTCGTTACACTCCAAGAAATGAGGGGACTATCTGTATACGGTCAAAATCGGGCCTACCTGATTTTGCTGTTTGATCGAGACAAGGGAGTTGCATTGGGGGTAGCCTCGTAATTAGGGGTGTTCAAAACCGAACCGAAACCGAAAACCGAAACTTAATGGCTTATTGGTATCGGGTTAACGGTTTAACGGACGGGGAACGAATTGAAATTTTTTTATTAACGGCTTATCGATTTGGTGCGGATTATTCAATTTTCTTAACGGATAATCCGTTAACCCGTTAAGAATTGAACTCGTTTACTGCTGCTCTCTAAACTTTAGAAGAAAGATTCAATTATTTATTACCAGCGTGGGAGGTTTCATAATAAATAATAGTAATACACAAGTAAATAAAAAAGAAATATAAGCACGAACCAACAACGGCTTAATAATTTGAATGTTTTGCAGGATGAAAACCAGCTTCTTGTTAGCATTGCTAGCAATGTTGACTACTATTATGGCTCAAAAAGAACTGATTGTCAATATCACCATAGTTCACAATGCCACTGCACAATACATTAAGCAACAGAGAGTAAAGAGAATCACATGCGGACTTTTATGAGTACTAAGTATTTATTTGTTTATGAGACATCAAACAGTGTGCCTCGATGGAAGCTCGCCAGCATATCATCTTGATAGAGGACATGGTAGCGGACTTCGCAGCTGGATTATCGAATTGGTTAAGTTCAATCTTAACCAAGTTGTGTTTTTATTTTTTAACAGTTTGCCATCTTCTTAAACAATAAGAAATTTGTTCAAATGATATTGTTAATGTATTCTGTTGTGTACTTCTCAATCCCTTACCATCCACTTGAATGTAGTATGAGAAGATAAAAGAAGTATTTGATATCCAGTATTTGACTCTAGTAATATGGCCTCATGGTGTAATTTAGTTAATATATATGTATGAGAAATGTTGACTTTATTGTTGTCTCGGGGATGTACTCCCCAACACTGTTTTGAAGTATGTTAAGTTTCAATCAACTGAAACTAAACCGATAACCGCCCGATAATAGCTAAACCGATATCAATCCGCCCGATATCTTATCGGGTGGCTAGCGAATTAATACATTGAAAAACCGATAACCGATAAGCCAAACCGTTAAGTGTAAATAACCGTCCAATCCGCCCGATAAGCAGCCCTACTCGTAATAAATCAGACCCGAGCTCGAGGATGAGACATCGAGCCTAAAGATCGAAGTGTACGTTGAGACCGAGGCCAGCAACAATCGAGACCAAGTATGACCGACTTCGAGGGGAGAATAATAACAGAATGGCAAGATATCCGTAACCGGTCGAAGATCACGACGGAAATCCCGGAACAGATCAAATCAAGAGCGGTTATTAGTACCAATCATGAGATTTATTTCCGTAATTAGAATTGTACCATAATTAGGAATCCTCTAGTATATAAAGGGGAGTCCCCATCATTTGTAAGCATCTTACATTCATGAATATCAAGGCAATATAATATCTCTTGTATCGGTTCATCAACTTACATTTCTTTAAATTGTTCTTACTTCATTATTCTCGAGGGTTCATCAGCTTGAGGGCATTGTCCAAGCATTGGTTTGTTTTACACTCTTGTCAATTCGCATCGTTTATCTCTAAATTAATCAATCAGTATTGAGCAAAAATCATGCGTATCCTTAAAACCACATTACAAGTTTAATTGTTACTCGGATTTTAAGGTAAAACACGTGCCATAATTAAATTCGAACACTTAAAAGATTTATGGGTCAGATGGATTCGCAGCTTTTACAACTAACACATTCCTTTATTTATGGAGCTCATACGAGTAGCACCTTGGCGAAAAAAAATTATAATCTAAGTTTCGAGCATAAAAGATTTCTTGCTAAAATAGACGCCTACAATTTCACTTACTGGTAGGGGTGTACATGGACCGAGTTGATTCGATTTTTATCAAAATCAAACCAAACCAACTATATCGATTTGGATTGGTTCGGTTTTATTGGGATTTTCGGATTTTTTGGATTTTTTATTACTTAAATATTATTTCAATCTTACTTTGTTAAATTTAGTAAAAATTTAAAAAATTGACAAACATATTATCTATTAAAATATTTTTATGGGAGAATTTTCTTAGTAACACATGATAACTATTTTTTTAGTCCATCGATGTATACTTTCAAGGTTAACCGAATTTAGTAATTAAACATAAAAATCAATATTATACGAAATAATAATAATAATAATAATAATAATAATAATAATAATAATAATAATAATAATAATAATAATAATAATAATAATAATAATAATAATAATAATAATAATAATAATAATAATCACTTCACATTCGAAAAAGATATAAGAATTTAATAAATCTTAACATATGATATGAATATGGAAGAACAAATAGATAGATGCATTTCAGTAACACTTGATAAGAAAGTGATGGAACTTTCTTGGTATTTGAGGTTAAATCTTTTTTTAATAGTTTTCATCAAATCTAACAAACATAAATAATTAACTATTTAATAAAACAAACTTAAAGAACCAAAACTCCTCAGTAACATACTTAAGGGATTACTATGAACCTATCCTAAAAATTAAGAGATCATTTTCGTCATTTTCTCAGTCAAATTACGATGCTAGTGTTATTTGGGTCTTGTTTATCTCCTAAGTCAAAAAATGCCTTACAACAAAAATAATAACACCCCAAACCTATGTTACTTAAATAATGCCTTAGATTATTTAAATAAAATTAATAAGGGTAAAAATCATTTACATCCCCCAAGTTTACTCTAAAAATCAAACACATTCTCCAACTTTGAACAATTGTCATTTTCATCTTTTTATCCTATGCAATGTCTATTTTAGCCTTAACATTTTTAACTTTATATGTAATACCTTTTTTATATTATTTAGATATTTTTTAATGCAGGTATTTGTTCATAAGTTAAAAATATTATATCTTATTATATAATTTAATTTAAGTTCACTAATATTATAAATAAAATAATTATATTATGAATTTATTACAAAATTCTTCTTCTTCTTCTTATTATTATTATTATTATTATTATTATTATTATTATTATTATTATTATTATTATTATTATTATTATTATTATTATTATTATTTTTAATATTATGTATATTAAAATGCATATAATGTATGTCGGTGTGTATGTGATTTTAAGTTTCACTATTTTTATTATTCTTATGTGTATATAAATTTTTGAGTTTTGATTGTTATTACTAGATTATTTCTAAATTATAATTAAAGTTCATGTAAAGTGTAAATAGATAATTTTTGCAAATTCATTATAAATTACCTATATTTTACGCCCACTATTTTTTTTTATTATATGTATTGTATAATTTATAAAAAAAAAATTACTCTCTTTTATGCTCAATTTTGTAAATAGATTGAGTTTCGATTGTTGTTAATAAAATTATACGAGTAAATTATTTATTGTAATTTTTTTATTTTTCTCATTTATTTCACTATTGAATATCATTAACTTATATGCTTGACTACTACTTCTCACCTTTTTCAGTTTCAAAAAAGTTTTTTAATTTGTCTATAGGTAAGTCGATAACATAAATTAAAATAAAAAAATATCATTATATTAAGAATAAAAATAAGAAATAAATATTGTAGAGGGTAAAATAGGTATTTTAAGAAGTCACCTCTGATATGAGAAGTAAAATAATAATTATTCAAAGTTAGATGATGAATTTGATTTTTAAAGCAAATTTGAGGGGATTTAAATGATTTTCACCCAATTAACAACGTACTCAATCAGTTGCTGGACTTGCATTTTATTTCTCGATAAAAGTAAAGTGATACATGGAATGGGCTGAACTCAAAAGGGGAGAAATTAAAAAATAGTCAAATTTACAAGTGGTAATTGAAAAATAGCCACAGTTTCAAAAGTAATCGAAATTTAGCCAATTTTTATGTAAAGATAAATCTGAACGAAAACACTGTTCAAAATCCAAAAAATATTCCAGTATAATATACCGGTCCAGCATAATATGCTAGAAGTTCATACACAGGTGCTCCAATCTCCAGTATATTATGCTGGAACTTTCCGCGTGTTGGAGTTCCAGCATAATATGCTGGAAGTTCATACACAGGTGAACCAATCTCCAGTATATTATGTTGGACCGGTCCGTGTTGCAGCAAAATAGTGACTATTTTTTAATGACTTTACAAATGGTGGCTAATTTTGAATTACCAGTCCGAAAACTGGCTAGCCCGTGCTATTTTTACACTCAAAAGGGGATATTCGGGCCAAGAAAAAAATACAGGTTTTTGCAATCGGATCAAAAGACGCTTCGTGATGTGTCAATCTCTTTAATATGTACAATCAGCGCACTTCTTGATTTTGCTTAAGAATTTTAAATTCTACATGTCAAACAATTCAGAAAGTTAAGAAAAATAAAAGTTTGGCTATCAAATGAATTCAATTGCTCGTTTGCTTTTAGCAGTACATATTTTCAAATAACTATGATTGTTAAAATTAATCCCATAGTGAAGTTAAATAGATGTGTCTTATCGGCTTTCATCTATGCCTAAATAAATACAAAATGCTAACTATTCGTGTTCTAAATGTTGGAAGAGCATTCTTTTCAGGCGATGCAATGTGTGACGCCTAAACAGACGTGCCCTTGACCTGATAATTTCAGATACAACTTGCGTTCAAAGACTCATCAAATATTTCCTGCCTTTGTTATTGCTAGATAAATTTCAATTGTCTTATAGAGAGAAAATGCAGTAAAATATAAAGGCATAATGCTCAAGACTATAAGATAATTAGCAAATTTCATTTCATGAATCTCTTTGGGGTGTTGATTTCATCTTCACAGCTTATATTGGAAAACAAATCTTTGCATAGCTCACCATAAAATCTGCACACCAAGTCAATAAAGACAGGGCTTTTCAGATTCTTCCAACAGTATAGCAATTCTTCCACATCCATTAAATCACTCATTTTCCCCTCTTCAGCAATCATTTCAACCAGATAATTCTCAAAACTTCTGCATGCATCTTCCACATCATTTTGAATGAGTAGTTCTTCTCTTTTAGTAGCTCCACTCAATCTCACATAAGCTGGAGTTATTGGTGAGGGCATTGGTGCTTTTATATGTCCTGCACGGCAAAAATTCAACACCTTTTTAGTAGGCGCTTGGAATTTGGAAAAAAACTAGTATTCGTAGTTAAGTTGAAAAATGGTATTTGAAATTTGAAATTATGTTTGGACATGTATTTCACTCGGAAAAATATTGCACCTTTGTGAGCGGGGAAAAAGAATTCTGAAAATTTTGACCACTTTTTGGTTTTGAAAACTCATTTTTGAAAAAAATTCCAAAAAACTTATACAATTTCATGGACAAACATATTTTTGAAAAAAAAATTGAAAAAAGAAAATTGTTTTATGGACAAATGGGGTCTTAGTAACTCAAATTATTAAGTCAAAACAGGCCAAATTAAAATCAAAGAGGAAACCTAGATTTGAAGCTAATGGATTTGGGATTTTATTCTTTTTAAGATACTGAGTTCTAAATCAATAATTAATACTATATTTTTAATAGATTTCTTTAGACAAATCCAAAGTTTGAACCGAAATTAATGGGTTCGACCCGAACACATAAAAGGCATGCTAGCTCCACCACTGGTCAAAATATATAGTGTAGTGACGGGTTAAATGCAAAACAAACCACAATACAAAATCAAATATGGAGTGTAAATTTAGATGATCTTAAGATAATAACTTAGAAAAAATGCATTAGTTTTCACGTGTTTCAAAACGCAAAATGAAAAAAAGAAAGGGAAGTTGGATTATGTTGAGCGGGTTGACGCAAGAAATTTTTGAACTAGTTGGTTCATGACCCTTTTATTGATTTAACCCGTTTTGATTCGTCAAAATTTTTACTCAATTTGCTCATTTGTCACCTCTACGTACCTGCATCACAGAAATTCTTGAGCTCCATGACTTGGTCCTCCTCTCTTGGTTGTCTTCTTATTGAACGAAACACTGACACAACTTCTGAAGCTTGCTTTCTATTACTTGTGCTTGTATTTCTTTCACATTTTGAAGGTCGAAATCTAAGCCTTCTTATAAAGAGGGGCTTTCTTAGTTTGAACTTGAACAGCTTTAGTATTTTCTTGCATGGATTGAAAGGCTTGAATTTGAAGCAACATGAAACGTTCACTTTCATTTTTTGAATATAAAGCAGAATGGTGATTTTTGGCTATCTTTGCTTTTAGTTTGGAAATGATATGAGAATTGTGAGTGCTCTAAGATCAAATTTGTTGGACTTTGGTGTATTATATTGGGGTGCTCCGTTTTGTTTTTATTTAGGGAGGGGGGGATAATGAGTGGTGGGTTACACGTCTCTCATGTTGAAGGGAAAAAAGGTGCTACACCATGAAAGAAATGTTATCAACTTTTAATACGTAGTTGTTAAGATATGAAAGGAACATAAACATACAAGTTGATTAGGATTAATATATTACGAGATATGATTATCTAGAACTATAGTTGTCAATTGATTGTGTCAATGCAGAGGAAATAAATACGTTTATATACTATCAGTTATGTTCATTATAAAATTTTCCAAATCGATTTTTGGATTTCAATTGGATAGACTGGACCTTTTCTTGGGGCAAGTGCACAAATAGTCATTCTCAGGGATGTCATTTAAAGATTATTCGATACTTATTTTATCCTGAGATTTTAAATTAAAAATATTAATTTTAGGACACTTTTGTCTCGAAAATTTGAAATGAAAAAACTGAAATTCAAGACCCATTGACTAATTCCTAAATAGAAGCCCTTTAGAGTGGCTACCTGGTGTCATTTCTACCCTTTTCTTTCCAATCCAATAAGCCTTTAAAGTTCTTCCTTCATAGCCACATCGAAAAGTGCATAAACAACCATTTTTAGGGCTGCTATTTATGGATTAGCTAATACTTATTTTATCCTGAAAATTTGAACTAAGAATCTTAATTTCATAACAATTAAGGATATTTGTGTCCCGAAAAAAATTGAACCCTCAAATAAAAAACCGAAATTGAGGACACCTTATCTAATTCGTAAATAGCAACCCTTTAAGTGGCTAGCTGGTGTCATTTCTGTAAGGTCTTTTTGCTTGGCCCAACGAATCTTTTTCCTGAACCTAATAGCCTAGACTTTCCATATATTACCTATACTATAGATAGCTTGCAGCCCTTTGCTTCTCTCTCTCTCTCTCTCTCGAGAGAGAGAGGTGAGAATTGAAGTATAGCATTGTTATTTGCTTTAGGCATCAAAATATGAAGAATAGCATGCTTTTAAACAGGGGTGTCAATGAATATTTAAAAATCAATTAAACCGGTCGAATCGTATCGCACCGAACCGATTTTTAGGTTTCTTTTAATAAAATCGTAGGTTTTTATAAAAATCTATAACCATACCGATAATTCGGGTATGTTTTTACTAAAATAAACCGAAATAATACCGAACCGTACTGAATAAATTTCTATGTTAAAAATACATTTATATATTAATTTTAAAAATAATAAAGCATTAAATTTTTCCTTGGGCCTTAGAATTATGGTTACAAGCCAACAAGTAATTAAACTCTAAATCTTAATTCCCAAATTTATTATGCTACTCCCACTAGCAAGATACAAAGTATTCCAGCGATTATGAATAGCAAACTACAATATATTTAATATGTTTTCTTTCAAATAATTTAGATCTATCTTAATCTTCTATAAACTCTATTCTTTAGTCCCAACTTGGTTAATATCTTTCCACTGGTGTGATTTATATTTTCTTTGTCTTTGCTTAGTTTCTTTTATACTGTTGTACAATAGTTAATGAATCTATACTCTCGCTATCTTTCATGTTTTCTTAATTCATCTTCCTTTAAACTAGGGATGTACAAAGAAACTGACAAACTGCACCAAACCGATAATCCGTGTCAAACCGAAAACAAACTCAACTATGATTTGATTTGATTTGGTTTGATGTTGGAAAATAAAACCCGACCATAATTGATTTAGTTTGGTTTTAACTAAAAAGAGTCAAACCGAAACCAAACCAACCCGATATTACATGTATAGAAGTTTTAAATATATTTAATACATAAAATTTTTTATTATAGTGTCGTTTATAAATATTTCTTAAACTTATTCATAATTTTATCTTTTAACGTATTATTTCAAGCTTGCACTTATAATTTTTGAATGCTCCAATAAGTTTTATCGTCCATAAATGTTAGTAATTCAAACAAATCCCAAATCAAAATCAAATAAATATTAATGCTAACAAAAGACATTCAATTCAATTGCACTAGGAATGACAATAGTATTGGATATCTTTGATTTTTTCATAATTTAGATAAAATGCATAACTTATTTTTTTTAGTGTTTAGTCATGTAAATAATAGTACTTATTAATCGTATTTATTTTAGCAACTTAGTAATTTTAGATTATATTTATTTTTATTATGTCTTATTAATAATATTTATTTTATGAACTTTTAATATCTTTTTTGTTGAATATTTTAGTACAATATCATGGCTCATCTCATATATTTTATGTTATTTTCTTGAAAGACACCTTATATATTTATGTTTTACTAGAATTAAAAAAATATTTGGAGCACAAATTATATGTTTTATGTAATAAAAACTTTATTAAAAAAAAAACCGAAAATCCGAAAAATCCGAGATTAAAAAACCCGAATTTTATTGGTTTGGTCTTTGGATTTAATAACCCGATACAATTGATTTGGTTTGGTAATTAAAAAATCTGAACCAACTCGACAAATGTACACCCCTACTTTAAACAGTAAAAATGTCTAGAGAGTTTTGTTATGTCATGTAAAAGTAAGTTATCGCATTTAACTTCTACCAGTGAATTTTACATGACATTTGAAAAGATACCGAAAAATAATCGAATCGTACCGATACCGAAGAGAAACCGACATAATTGGTACGGTTTCGAAAGGTCTAATTTTGGTTATACATAATTGAATAACCGAAAAATTGATATGATATAAATTTTATAAAAAAATCAGCCGAACCAAACCATTGACACCACTTGTCACGACCCAATTTCACCTATAGGTCGCGATGGCGTCGGACACCGCTGTCAGACAAGCCAACAATAAATACTAAATAAATTCTCATTTTAATATTTTTGAAGTCATAATTGTTCCCCTCAATTAAATAGCAGAAGATGTCATTTACCAAATACGTACTAATATCTTTAAAAATTTCCAATACAGTGCAACCCATAATCATCCCAAAACCCGGTGTCACAAGTGCATGAGCATTTACTAGGGAATTAAAATAAAAGACAGCATCTGTCTAGAATACAAATTAGATAGGAAAATATAATAACTCTAAAGGAGACTCTATTAGCTGCGGATCGTAATATAGAATGCAGCTCACCTATGTCCCCACAATTATTAACCATACCTCTGCGCCCACAAGGCCGTTATACATATATGTACCTGCACAATAAAATGTGCAGCAAGTGCAGTATGAGTACGAAAATAACGTGTACCCAGTAAGTATCAAGCCTAATCTCGAAGAGGTAGAGACGAGATGGCCGACTATGACACTCACTATGGGTCAATAATATTAAATAATCATGAAAATAGAAATATTTATATCAACGTGATTCACAGAGTTAACAATAATTTTATTGTACCAGCAGAGGTAATTAAATTCCTTCAATTCCAATAATTCTCAATATATTAATTAAATTCCTTCAATTCAAATAATTTCTAATCTATTAATTAAATCCTTCAATTTCAATAAAAATTTTAATTTATCAAATAGCTTTACAAGCTGCAATTCAATTTCAATAAATTTTCAATTTATCAAATAGCTTTACAAGCTGCAATTCAATTTTAATAAATTTTTAATTTATCAAATAGCTTTACAAGCTGTAATAAACTGTCCAAGTATCGTGTAATTATTATTATTATTATTAAGCACGATTTCTGCCGAGGTCGTACGGCCTGATCCAGAGTTTCGTGTACACTGCCGAGGGACGTGCAACACGATCCATAGATGCATCTATCCTGCAGAGGCATTCGGCCCGCTCCACAAGAAAGGATAAAATTTTCTTATGTACCTCCGGAAGGAGAGTATATTCATTATAAGATAAATTCGGGAGGATGAACAATTTCTTTAAACAGTTAATTAATTTAAACAGAAAATTAAGCATATGAAATTTTCATCTTTACTATATTTCCTAACAATTCACAATTTATATATCAAATAATTCAATTAAATAAAGAATATAATTTACACAAGTAATTCATGCTTTGTGTCCTAAACTACCCGGACTTTAGCATTAATAGTAGCTACGCACGGACTCTCGTCACTTCGTGCGTACGTAGCCCCCACAATTAACAACCATTATTAATTTAATCACCTATGGGGTAATTTTCCCCTTACAAGATTAGACAAGAGACTTACCTCGCTCCGAAGTTCCATAGCCGGCTCCCAAGCCTTTCAAATAACTCGACCGATGCCCAATGCTCCAAAACTCGCTTTCGCTTTATTAACATTCACAAGTTTTTAATCCTCCTCCGACATCGTAACATTGACTAAAATACTCATATGCCACCAACAAATTGATATCTACAATAACAATCCTAATTACAATCAAAATATGACTCAAAAATATTTATCAATATCCATTTATGGCTCTCAAGTTGGTTACAAGCCTCCAGCTCAAATCGTCTAATAGGTTCACTTACTAGCATATTCAACTCCACTCTTATCATTCAATACCCATTTGAAGTCATCAATGATACTACATTAATTCTCCAACACCGCCAAATTACTATTCATCATCTTCCTTAACCAACATTTCCAAAACATTCAATTTGGTGATTACTTAGTTGAATACTTTCAACTAAGCTAGAATATGATTCCATAGGTTCATTGCATCCTTTAATTTCATTTCTAAGAACACTATTTATCTTTCCCTCATTTTCTCAAGAACACTATTCATGTCATGAACTTAGAGTTTATGAAATCAATTATCCAACCATAACAACTTGAAACAACTATTAGAATTACTCTCACCGACTCATAAGAAATGAGCTTGAAGCATTAGTATTACCTTCTTGAAGCTTTTCCTTGAAATTCCAATGTTTGAGAAATTTGTAGGGATTTCAAAGAACAACTTGAAAGATTTTTAGGGATTTCAAAGTTTGAAAGATGTTAATACTAGTGTTAATAGGATGTTATTAACTTAAAATATCCAAAATAACTCACCTTGTATTTCTTAAGTAGTCCCCAAGGTCGAATCCACCATGAAAAAATCAATCCCTAGCTCAAGAAAATCCCCCAAAATGGCTGCTGCCCGTGACTGCCTTATAAAGGCATAGGTGCTTCAGCGAGTTGTACCTTGCGCTGTGCAGGTTGTACCTCGTATTACAAGTTTTGCCCTACTGGACACCATTTACTAAAACATCAATAAGTCTTTATAGAAATATCCAAATGACGAACGGTCAAAAGCGTTAGAAACTAGACTCGAAGATCTTTCATTTGATAGGTTGTCCACTATATAAATCCTTATATATATATATATATATATATATATATATATATATATATATATATATATATATATATATATATATAGAGAGATCGTCGGGGTGGAGCTACAGTAGTGGGTGCGGGTTCGGGCGAACCCAGTGACTTTTTTCGGAATCCTGTATTTGTATTAAAATATTTACTAAATCTATATAAATATATACTGCCGAACCCAGTAACAAAAGGGGTCTTGGTTCAATGGTAAGGGTTGTGAATTCGCTGGAAAAGATGAGGGTTCGATTCCCCCTGGAAGCAATATTTTATTTTAAAATTTAGAACCCACACACTTAAATTCCTGGCTCCGCCGCTGCATGCTCGTCCAAAGTTAGGTTTTTGTGTGTACTTATTTGGAACTTTAGTCTATCATGTAATTTCCAACTTGATTAAGACTTAGAGCTCTCCTTAGACCCTACATCACTTATAATATGACTCGTTCACTTATTAACATACGAACCTGCTGGAACCTTAAAATCTCAATTCTGGCGTCGTTTTCTCAAAGTGTTGACCGAAGTCAAATTTGCCCTTTTAAGGCTAACTTAAGGAACCAAGTGTTTCGATTTCAACCCAAATACTTTCAAATCCCGAATCAACCATCCTCGCAAGTCATAAATCATTAAAAACATATCCGGGGAGTTTTATTTAGGGAAACAGGATTCTAAATGTCGAAACGACCGGTTGGATCATTACACCACTACTTTTAAATATAAATGATAGAAGAACATACACACATAACCAAGTTCAATTTAATCACGGATAAGCACTATAATTATTGTGTACTTACATGTTCAGATATCCTACATTAAATTTTTAGCAATTGGCTAAGATTAAAATAGATTTCCGTGTACATCAACTTATGAAGCATGATTATTTTTAAAAGTTTTATTATGTCATGACCCAAAATCCCACCACAAGTGTCGTGATGACACTTAGTCTCTAAAACTAGGTAAGCCGATTATAATTACATTTTAAATTTTTTTTTTTAAAATAGGTAATCAAAACTAACAGCGAAAACAAATATGAAACCCTCCCAAGACTAGTACTGAGTCACGAACTCTAACTGAATACATAGAATGATCACGAGGACCAAACATACAATACTGTTTGATTAAAAATTAACAGTACAATGAAATGAACAGACTCCAAGGGACTGCGACGACTAAGCAGCTCTACCTTGAATCCTTGCAATCACACTCTAACTCTATCCGGGTCTGATACCTCCAATACCTGACTATGCACAAAAATGTACAAAAGTGTAGTATGAGTACACCACGGTCGGTACCCAGTAAGTATCAAGACTAACTTCAGTGGAGTAGAGACGAGGTATAGTCAAGACACTCACTAGTCTAATAACCTATGTAATATAGTATACAAAATAATACTGAAAAATAACTAGCAATGATAACAACAAAATCAACCAATGATATAACAACAATGCAACAAGAACATCATAATTATTGCTCAAACGAATAAGGAACACAAGTACAACCAATTAATCAAGTCCTTCAAATATAAATTCTTTCGCCTATATGTTTTTCAAATAAAAATCTTCAGGATATAATACTTTTCAATAAATATATTTTCAAGTAAAAGTCACCATGTGACACCTCATTTCACAATCATAAAAATTACGGGTCTCAACCCACTTTTATATTTTTCACGGCACCTCGTGCCCATATTTCTATCACCATCACACGGACAACTCACGTGTCAATAATAAAATTATCATATTTTTTCCCGACACCTCATGCCCATATTATTTTCATAACTGCACGGACAACGCACGTACCAAAATATCAATGTATATAAAATCCGCAGGATCAATTTATTTTCAATAAAGTAAGGTTAAAATCTTTAAATCAAGTAAGAAATCAACAAAAAGATAAGTTTATTTCAGAAATCATTTGAGCGAGGAAAAGTGACATTTCCATTAAAATAAAGCATCAGATAAACTACTGATTTGGATATAAAATTTATTAAATTAAAACATACTAAAAATTTTCTTTTATTTAAAACAACTCAATCATCAAAAATAAGTATAACCCAAAAATACAAATCCTCAAAATTACGTACGAAAAAGTCAAGGTCAATACAATATATCAAGAAATACAAAACACTTAATATTAAGTCAAATAATACATCACAGAAAACACAAAAAATTATAAATTACGGAAAAATAAAATAACCAAAGGCAAGTGCAGCCATAGAGAAATATCAACAAAAGGACATTCCTGAGGTACCGTCTTGTAGTCCCAAATAATAAATAAATTCACAATCTTTCCTTATATCACCGCGGAAGCCTTCACATATTATTCTTTAAAAATTATTTTTTCCGAAATAGCATCCCGCGTTTTAGCCATCCTTATCACACCGCATGACTTTTAGTAGTTTTTCCTACTAGCCACGCATATCAAGCCATCCTTATCTCACCGCATGCGTTTCAATACCGAGACCTTATACCACCGCAATCGTATCAATATCATAATATTTCACAAATCGCACCTCAAGTACCCATATATCACAGCATAATACAACTTGCACCTCAAGTGCTCACATATCACAAATTGCACATCAAGTTCTCAAATATTATAACATATCACAAATTGCACATCAAGTGCTCAAATCTGATAACATATCACAATTTGCACATCAAGTGCTCAAATATTACAACATATCATAAATTGCACATCAAATGCTCAAATATTACAACTTGCTACAGAAATCAACAACACATTATTTTTCCACAATAAGGAGCCACGACTCGATCATAATGTGCACAACATCTTAACAAAATATTCGGGAGTGAACAACTCAACCGAATAATATTTCACAATTTGGCACTTTACCTCAATATGATTTACGGCCTTTATAATACCAAATTTTCAACAACGTGAACTGAAAAGTAATTCATCAAGGAACAACACCTCTTTTAAATCACAACTTCAGGAAATAAATAGATTTATTCATAACTAAATTTTAAATTTAAATTATCTGTAGGTAAAATAATAATGAAAGTGTTTTCCATAAAAATGACAACTCAAACAAACACAGAGTTCACATAAAAGTCAAGTGGCAATCACACCAAATTATCATATAAACACAACCTCGGCAAACAAGGAATGAGGCATGACAAATAAGGGATTTAATAAGTTACAATAATTTTCCAACTTAATACATAAGGGCGTCTACGAATTTCAAGAGATATAATTTGCACAAATAAACCAAGTACGTACTCGTCACCTCGCGTACATGGTTTTCAATTACACAATTTTCACATAAGACTCAATGCCTAAGGGGTAATTCCCCCACTCGAGGTTAGGCAAGATACTTACCTTATTGAAGTTATGCCGATATTCTAAAATCTCCTTCTCGCTTGAATTGACCTCCGGATAGCTCAAATCTATCCAATTCAATTATACAACTTCATTAAAATTCATCGAAAATAATTCCGGATAATAAAACGTTGACTTAAAAATTTATTCTAAAAAGTCAACAAAAGTCAACGTGGGGCCCGCCTCTCGGAACCCGACATAATTTTTACGAAATCCGAACATCCATTCCGATATGAGTTCAACCATACCGATTTTATCAAATTCTGATAATAACTCGACCTCCGAATCTTAAATTTTCGTTTTTGGAAGATTTTACAAAAATCTTGATTTTTCTCCATTTAAATCCGAATTAAATGATGGATTCAAAGGCATAATCATGAAAATTAATCAAAACTGGATAAGAATCACTTACCTCAAACACCCACGGAATAATCTCTCCAAATATCACCTTCTACCGAGCTCCCAATTTGATTTTGTGTTATGAATTCAAGCCCCCATTTTTGGGACTTTTAATTCTGCCTAAATGTGCCTTCTTCGCGTTCGCGACCATTGATTCGCGTTTGCGACGCACAACCTCGACTGCCCAGAATTACCGCTTCGCGAACGCGACACAA
Organism: Nicotiana tabacum; assembly: GCF_000715075.1. Taxonomy (NCBI): domain Eukaryota; kingdom Viridiplantae; phylum Streptophyta; class Magnoliopsida; order Solanales; family Solanaceae; genus Nicotiana; species Nicotiana tabacum. The sequence continues at coordinate 9,985,850 of NC_134101.1, read as the reverse complement.
GCATTGCGAACGCGAAGGTTTGCTGTCCCCTCACTTCGCGAACGCGACACACACCACGCGAACGCGAAGGCTAAACGCCTATGGTCCCCAGCTGCTTCCTTTCTTCTTCGCGAACGCGTAACACCTCTCGTGTTCGCGATGCACACCCTGTCCACCCTTCGCAAATGTGTCCTCATCTTCGCGAATGCGAAGAGTAAATTTTGCCAGCTTCTCAGTTCCTCTTCGCGAGCATGATCACTCGTACGCGAACGCGAAGAAGACTTGCCCCAACTCTATGCGAATGCAGACCAATATTCACGAACGCGATGAATAAAATACTACTGCCATCCAAATACACTACGGGTTCGCGACCCTTGCCTCGCGAACGCGATGAAGGATTTGAGGCACCAGATACCAGCAGATTACAACAGGGGAAAATAAAGGGAAAATGGTCCGAAATCAATCTGAAACACGTTCGAGCCCCTCGGGACCTCAACCAAACCTACCAACAAGTCTTAATACATCACTCGAACTTAGTCGAGTTCTCAATTCACATCAAACAACATCAAAACGACGAATCGCACCTCAAATCAAAATCTATGAACTTTGAACTTTCAAATTCTATATCTTGTGCCGAAATAAATCAAATCAATCCGGAATGACTTCAAATTTTGCACACAAGTCATAAATGACATAACAAAGTTATTCAAATTTCCAGAATCGGATTCCGACCCCGATATCAAAAAGTAAACTTCCGGTCCAAAATTCTAAAAATTCGACTTTCGCCATTTCAAGCCTAAATCAGCTATAGACCTCAGATTCACAGTCCGGATATGCTCCTAAGTCCAAAATTACCCAACGGAGCTAACGAAACCGACGGAACTCCATTCCGGAGTCATCTTCATATAGTTCCGACTACGGTCAAAATCCTAAGACTTAAGCTTCCGTTTTGGGGACTAAGTGTCCCAAATCACTCTGGATCATCCGGTAACTGAATTTAACCATGCACGCAAGTCAATACATATAATACGAAGCTGCACAGGGCCTTATGCCGCTGAGAGGGACTTAAATCTCAAAACGACCGACCGTGTCGTTATATTTTCCACCTCTTCAACAAACGTTCGTCCTCGAACGTGCTAAAAATTATTCTGAGGACTTTAAATTACTGAGTGTATCATTACATACATACTCTCGGGTGATTCCACGTCACCGCAATTTAGCATGGGTCTGACAACACCGTCTCAGTTGAGATTATTTCTTTAATCCATATTTATAACTTTAAAGCTAATTTCTTACACTCTAATCAATTCAGAAGGCCTGATTATCATATTAACACACTGTGTTGGTCTCAACCAGCTGTAGCAATTTCGTGCCTACACACCCATAACCACATCTCTAGTCATAATAGTTGTTTATAATTACTTCCAGTATTATCAATTAATCTCATATTAACCAGCACCTCGTTTCGAATTTTCACAACACTGACAACAAAATGTGAAGCATGAAGACCTTATAACTATTTATCCGACTTAACGAGTCACATTTAAAGCCACCTAGGTATTCGTCTCGTAGGCTAAAACTCAATAATTACAGCACAATCATGGCACAGAAATACACAAAGGAATTATCATATAAGCCTATCAGGAATAACTCCCTATTAGTACTATAGTACAAATTAATCTTCACAAAGGAAGAATTTAAACTCATAAATATTTCACCACAAGGACCTCATCCTTATATAACTTTCACTGCGGCTTGTAGCCCGGTTTGAATATTTCACATCATATAAAAATGCGAGGATCTCATCTTCAACTCCGAATCACAAGTATTTTGCACATTGTGCCAACTGAAATTTCAATTTCCTTTCTTTCTTCTTTTCAATAAATTTCGTAAATATTTTTCACAACACATAATGAACCCTCATACCGGTAGGATATATAATTCATAAAATTGAAATCAATTATACCGAAATCACATCAAAACCCACTGTAGTGAGTAAAAAAAAGTCACGTTTGGACTTATAGCCCTCAATGGTGTACAAAAATAAAAATGATAGACACGGGCTAACATCATCAAATTCCCAACAGGGATACACATGTAAGTGGTTCACAAAATTACAAAACTTACCCATAAGCGAGGCATAATAGGAGGACTCACCTCAATATTCAGATCCAAATCAAATTAAGGAAAAATATCCTTTTTATAACAAATCAAGATCATACCTGTAACGACACCATCTAGTATATCGGCCTCAACCAAATCATAATGTTTATATCAATGGGTCGGGCCTCCACCTCTTAGGTGTCCTCCACCCGCCTGTCCTCCACCTCTAACTGGTTGTGTACGTGGAGTAGTAACTGCATTGGGGCCCATAGCATGTGTGTTCTGATAAAATCCACCCCTCCTAAGTCTGGGACAATCTCTCATAATGTGCCTAGTGTCACCACACTCATAACAACCCCTCTAAGGTCGTGGTTGCTCATACTGAGTCTGTGCCGGATAACTGGAATAACCATTATAGGAATCTAGTGCCGGTGATGCATTGTAAGAACTTACCGGAGCACTCCGAGTAATCTGATGTGCGGACTGAGCTGGCCGACTGCTCGAGCCTCCGCTATAATGGGTCCTAACTGAAGAGAAAAATTCACTGAACCCTCCAGATCTTCGAGACCTTTTGGCCTCCTTAGACTCCTTTTCCTCGCCTAAAACACCCTTAATCTTCCTTGCAATCTCCACTACTTGTTGAAATGGAGTATCGATTTGCAACTCTCGGGCCATACATATTTTAATATCATAATCGAGCCCCTCAATGAATATGCGGACCCGTTCTCTGACTGTAGGAACCAAGATAGGTGCATGATGGGCTAACTCACTGAACCTGATAGCATATTCTGACACTGTCACAGTGCCCTGACGCAACCATTCAAATTATGTGCGCCACATATCTCGGAGAGTCTGGGGAACACACTCTTTCAAGAACATTTCCGAAAATTGAGCCCAAGTTGGTGGTGTTGCATCGGCTGGTCTACCTTCTTCATAGATTTGCCACCACTGATATGCTGCGCCTGACAGTTGAAATGTAGTAAAGGCAACTCCGTTCACTTCCACAATACCCATGATGCGGAGAATACGGTGATAATTTTCTAGAAATTCTTGGGCATCCTCTGTAGCTGTGCCACTGAAAGTAGGTGGACTATACCTCTAAACCTTTCAAGTCTCTTTTGTTCTTTTTCTGATGCCTCTGGTCTGACCTCAGGCCGAACCAGAATAACAAGTTGTACCGATACTACACCCGGAACCTGACCAACGTGAACCTGTTGCTCTGGAGTTGTGGTAGGAGTCTGAGCTACTCCCCCAATCTGTAAAATATTCGGTGCAACAGAGATTAATCCCGCCTTAGTTAATGTACCAAACATACTGAGGAACTGTGCTAAAGTCTCCTGAAGTCCGGGGGTAACAACAGGTGCTTCTGGTACCTGTCCCCCAACTGGAGCTACTGGCGGCTCCTCAACTGCTGCTCTGATAGGTGCTCTAGTCGCAGCACGTGCCCTTCCTCGACCTCTACCTCGGCCCCGGCCTCTTGCAGCCCTAGCAGTATGTGCGGATGCCTGCTCAGCTAACCCGGTAGCATATGTCCTCACAATCTATGAGAGGATAGAGATACAAAGGCTCAAATTCCAAATTCAACAAGTTCCGCACGACAGGAATGAAAGAAGTGAAAATTTCCTAACAGTTCTGTAGCCTCTCAAAGATAAGTACAAACATCTCCGTACTCATCCGCAAGACTCTACTAGACTCGTTCGTGACTCGTAGAACCTATGAACCTAGAGCTCTGATACCAACTTCTCACGACCCAAAATCCCACCACAGGCGTCAAGGTGAAAAAAATTCAAATATAGTCAAAAATTAGGTGCTCACAGCACTTAGTCTCTAAGACTAGGTAAGCCGATTACAATTATATTTCAAACTATTTTTTTTAAAATAGGTAATCAAAACTAACAACGGAAACAAATCTGAAAATCTCCCAAGACTGGTAGTACTGAGTCACGAACTCTAACTGAATACATAGAATGATCACGAGGACCAAATATACAATACTGTTTGATTAAAAATTAACAGTACAATGAAATGAACAGACTCCAAGGGACTGCAACGACCAATATAGTATACAAAATAATACTGAAAAATAACTAGCAATGATAATAATAAAATCAACCAGTGATATAACAGCAATACAACAAGAACATCATAATTATTGCTCAGACGAATAAGAAACACAAGTACAACCAATTAATCAAGTCCTTCAAATATAAATTCTTTCGCCTATATGTTTTTCAAATAAAAATCTTCAGAACATAATACTTTCCATTAAATATATTTTCAAGTAAAATTCACCATGTGACACCTCATTTCACAATCATAAAAATTACGGGTCTCAACCCACTTTTATATTTTTCACGACACCTCGTGCCTATATTTCTATCACCATCACACGGACAACTCATGTGTCAATAATAAAATTATCATATTTTTCTCCGGCACCTCATGCCTATATTATTTTCATAAATCACGGACAATTCACGTACCAAAATATCAATGTATATAAGATCCGTAGGATCAATTTATTTTCAATAAAGTAAGGTTAAAATCTTTAAATCAAGTAAGAAATCAACAAAAAAAATAAGTTTATTTTAGAAATCGTTTGAGTGAGGAAAAGTGACATTTCCATTAAAATAAAGCATCAGATAAACTACTGATTTGGATATAAAATTTATTAAATTAAAACATACTATAAATTTTTTTTTTATTTAAAACAACTCAATCATCAAAAATAAGTACAACCCAAAAATACAAATCCTCAAAGTCTCGTACGAAAAAGTCAAGGTTAACACAATACATCAAGAAATACAAAACACTAAATATTAAGTCAAATAATACATCACGAAAAACACAAGAATTTACAAATTACGGAAAAAATTAAATAACCAAAGGCAAGTGCAGCCATAGAGAAATATCAACAAAAGGGCACTCCCGAGGTACCGCCTCGTAGTCCCAAATAATAAATAAATTCACACTTTCCTTATATCACCGCGGGAGCCTTCACATATTATTCTTTAAAACTTTTTTCCCGAAATAGCATCCCGCGTTTTAGCCACCCTTATCATACCGCATGACTTCTAGTAGTTTCCCCTACTAGCCACGCGTATCAAGCCACCCTTATCTCACCGCATGCATTTCAATACCCAGACCTTATACCATCGCATGCGTATCAATATCACATAAGACTCAAAGCCTAAGGGGTAATTCCCCCACTAGAGGTTAGGCAAGATACTTACCTTATTGAAGTTATGCTGATATTCCAAAATCGCCCTCTCGCTTGAATTGACCTCCGGATAGCTCAAATCTATCCAATTCAATTGTATAACTTCATTAAAATTCATCGGAAATAATTTCGGACAATAAAACGTCGACTTAAATATTTATTCTAAAAAGTCAACAAAAGTCAACGTGGGGCCCGCCTCTCGGAACCCGAAATAATTTTTACGAAATCCGAACATCCATTCCGATACGAGTTCAACCATACTGATTTTATCAAATTCCGATAATAACTCGACCTCCAAATCTTAAATTTTTATTTTTGGAAGATTTTATAAAAATCTTAATTTTCCTCCATTTAAATCTGAACTAAATGATGGATTCAAAGGCATAATCATGAAAATTAATCATAACTGGATAAGAATCACTTACCCCAAAAATCCACGCAAGAATCTCTCCAAAAATTGCTTTCTACCGAGCTCCCAATTTGATTTTGTGTTATGAACTCAAATTTTTATTTTGGGGACTTTTAATTCTGCCCAGATGTGCCTTCTTCGCATTCGCGACCATTGATTCACGTTCGTGAAGCACAACCTCGACTGCCTAGAATTTCCCCTTCGCGAACGCGACACAAGCCTCGCGAACGCGAAGGTTTGTTGTCCCCTCATTTCGCGAACGCGACACACACCACGCGAACGTGAAGGCCAAACGCCTATGGTCCCCAACTGCTTCCTTTCTTTTTCGCGAACGCGTAACACCTCTCGCGTCCGCGATGCACACCCTGTCCACCATTAGCGAACGAGTCCTTGTCTTCGCGAACGCGAAGAGTAAGTTTTTCCAGCTTCTCAGTTCCTCTTCGCGAACGCGATCACTCGTACGCGAACGTGAAGAAGACTTGCTCCAACTCTATGCGAACGCGGACCAATATTCACGAACGCGATGAAGAAAATACTACTGCCATCCAAATACACTACGCGTTCGCGACCCTTGCCTCGCGAATGCAATGAAGGATTTGAGACACCAGATACCAGCAGATTACAGTAGTGGAAAATGAAGGAAAAATGGTCCGAAATCAATCCGAAACACGTCCGAGCCCCTCGGGACCTCAACCAAACCTACCAACAAATCTTAATACATCATTCGAACTTAGTCAAATTCTCAATTCACATCAAACAACATCAAAACGACGCAACGCACCTCAAATCAAAATTTATGAACTTTGAACTTTCAAATTTTATATCTTATGCCAAAACACATCAAATCAATCCGGAATGACTTTAAATTTTGCACACAAGTCATAAATGATATAACAAAGCTATTCAAATTTTCAGAATCGGATTTCGACCCCGATATCAAAAAGTCAACTTCCGGTCTAAAACTCCAAAAATTCGACTTTCGCCATTTCAAGCCTAAATCAGCTACAGACCTCAGATTCACAGTCCGGATATGCTCCTAAGTTCAAAATTACCCAACGGAGCTAACGGAACCGACGAAACTCTATTCCGGAGTCGTCTTCACACAGTTCCGACTACGGTCAAAATCCTAAAACTTAAACTTCCGTTTTAGGGATTAAGTATCCCAAATCACTCCGGATCATCCGGTAACTGAATTCAACCACGCACGCAAGTCAATACATATAATACGAAGCTGCGCAGGGTCTTATGCCGCCGAACGGGACTTAAATTCTCAAAACGACCGATCGGATCGTTACATATTATCACCTTGAAAGCAACACTATGAAAGGAATATTTTCTCCTATCCCTTATTTAATTTCAAATTGAAATAAAGATCTTGAAAGAAAATATGGGAATGTGAGGTACGGAATTAGAATCAAATTTCAGTGCCACACGATTCAGTGGTTGATTGAGTTTTGAGTTTTGTCTCTGCCACAAGAAATTCCACATTGGTTGAGTAGTTCATTTTTTTAATAAGAGGAGTCAGAAAAGTCATCACCTGAATCCTTGGGGAGTTGATGCTGCTAGCTCACGGGCCTCCATTCTTTGATACTTCATAAATCATAGAGTAGGTTATTCACTTGTGTTTTGTAGGGAAAATAGTATTATTTTTTTGGGTTTTTTACTCACGAGCTTTATTAAATTCGAATTCACGTCGAAAAATTTTATATCGGATTTAGTGTAAAATACTTCCTAACTAGAGGCGGACACAGAATTTTTATGTGATGGGGGCACATTATTCTGCTCAACCAATGTCTCCTAAAGGCTTTTGGCGTTTAGGTGGCCAATTGCTTTAAATTAACTATTTTCAAGATATACACATATACATATACATGGCTTCGGCCGAAGTTTACGGGGTCCGATGACCCCTCACCATTACATATGAGTCCGCCTCTGTTCCTAATAAAGATGATTCCATATGGAGACTCAAATTCAAAATATGTGGTTAAAGATAAAAGAGTGCGATGTGAATTAGTTATTATTATACTAACTAATGAAAAGTCATCATTCATTATTACCCTCTCCATCGCACTTCATCATTTATCTATGAAGTAGCCAAGTCAGGCTTCAGAAAGTCCCTCATAAGGTACATATATAAACAAATAAAATGACAACTTATTCCTCAGAAAAGCAAAAAAAGAAAAATAAAATCTGAGAAAATAGTGGACACAGATACTTCATTATGGTTCCCTTTTCCTCCTGTCCTCCTTTTTCTTTTACAGAGGTGGATTTATAACAAATTCTGTGCGATCAACTGAATTCATCGCTTTTAATTCGTCTATATACACAAGATTACACTCTTTCTAAACTAATCAATTCTAAATTATGATTTGCCTCTTGTGACTGCATTATGGGTATAATTTGTCTTTGACTTTTCAATACTGTCTGTAGTATGAAAAACTAAAATCCCCATAACCTGCCTGATATATGCAATCAAAAACATACTAAAGATAAAGAGCTGGCTTACATAAAATAAAAACCAACGTACTCCACTTGCTCTTTATGATATACCTTCTAACAGGGGACCTCCTAGGACCTCCCAGCGGCGGATCCAGATTGAAAGATACGGGTTCATTAAAATTCAGTAATTTTTGCGTAGATCTTGTATATATATTAAAAAATGCATTAACTATCTATAAATATTTGACTATGAACAGTGGCGGAGCCAGGATTTTCATTAAGGGGGTCAAAATATAAAGAAATAAACTCACCAAGAAGTCAATGGGTGTCAATACATAGTATATATACATATTTTTTTTAAAATTACCTAGTTATACAGTATAATTTTCCGACGACCCCTTGAGTGCATGTGGCTCCGCCACTGACCGTGAACCCATTTATTATTTATATTAACTTGAAATCGTTCTAGAAACCCATAAACTTTAAATCATGGATCCAACTCTGAAACTCCTTTTTTCAACTCTATTATATCTTACCCCATATCTATTTATTTAGCACAACTTTCATGATTTGCTATAAATATAGAGGCAAAGGTTCAAACCAACCACTCAAAGAGAGTTTAACAAGTAGAAAAAAAAAAGGACTTCCTCAATGGGAAATCACAAATTTAGGTTTTCAGATATGTTGCCAAATTCTTGGTTTTACAAGCTTAGAGATATGAGCAAAACCAAAAACCATAAAACCTCTACCTCCAAGAAAAAAAAACCTTTGCAAAATTCACCATTTTCTCAGCCAAGATCATCTTTTTATTATACTACAGAGTCCATTAGAGGTGGCAATATTTACAATTCCCATGATTATTTTCCTGATCCACCTAGAAAATCATCAAATAAAAAAACCAAAAGAAAGACCATTTACAAGCCTTCTCCTAAACACATTCCTAATTCCTATAAATTCCCTGAATTGGATTTCCTTAATTCTCCATCTTCAGAATCTAAATCTGATTCTCATTCTTTCAATGAACTTGCCTCTTGTCAGTTCAGTTCTTCAGCTACTGATATAATCATAGACATGAATGGTAAAGTTCAGACCAAAGAATTCAAGAATCTAAATGCAGGCTATGATACCATTTCAGAACTTGACCTCCCTCCAATTCTTACCAAACATTCAAAATCTTCTAAGTTCAGAAATCTTGATTCAAAACAGGTCAGTGTTAAGACTCGAAAAGATAAAGAAGCTAAATATTTCTCCAACTCTTTTGGTGTAAAGCTACGAACAAATTCTACTAAAAGAGCAAGCAAGAAAATTAGTGTGTCGTTAAAAAAGCGGTCGAAGCCAAAGAAGGAGAGCTTTTCAGCTGAGAGTTTTGCAATAGTGAAAACTTCAACTGATCCTGAAAAGGATTTTAGAGAATCTATGATAGAGATGGTTGTTGAGAACAATATCAAGGCATCAAAAGACTTGGAAAATCTTCTTGCTTGTTACCTTTCACTGAATTCAGATGAATATCATGGACTTATTATCAAAGCATTTCAAGAAATCTGGTTCAACTTTCCTGACCTTCACTTGTAAAATAGTTTCTTACATTAATTAGTTTTCTCATTTACTTCTGAAAATTTGATTGTTTTTACAAATAATAAGTTCTATTTAGGCTCCTAGTTTTGTCATAGCTGCAAAACGTTGTACTTTCTTTCCCTTTTATTGCATTACTATCTTTGAGGGTTCCGTTGGTAAGTCCTTTAGTTTCCGGGGAGTTGTAAGTTAGAAGCTAGAAGTATCAGAAATATGAGGACTAATAGATAAAAGTTTAAGTTATGTGCATCGACCGACAGTGTAGAAATGATTTACAAAATGATATAGGTAAATCTATATTGATAATATCATGACCCTTTAAACTATTGATTTAAGTAATTGAAAACAACCAATTATGTTTACAATGAAACCTAGAAATTGATACCACTGATCCAATTTGAGTACCTCTGCAGGATATACCTCAACAGAAAACTGAAGAGTAACGGCAGCAAGTGATTGAGTTCAGTAATTTCATATAAAATTATTAATTCTAGAGATATAGTAATATAGAGAAGACAAAATTGTTTCAAGCACTGATAGAACTTTAAGTGTCCCTTCTTTCAAAGAAAGGAGAACGGGTTTTTTAAATTTTATTTGATGGTCTTAGGCGAATTGAAAGTTAAGCAAGTGAAATTTTAAAGATTTTTCCAAAGAAAAATAGAGACATCTTCTAAGTTATTCATAATACGTGGTGGAAGTATCGACGTAATTTAATTATTCACTATGTTCATCCTTTTTGTTAATCATGTCTTGTTCTCCTTCCCTCTGTATATTATGTTAAATCTCTCACTTTGTGAGTGTGGAAAGAAGTGGTCCACATTAGAAACTTTGTGCAACTATTGAATGTAACGACACAGAAGGCAAAACATAAGAAAGCTACTTTAGAGTTTGTATTGTTGGCTAAAAAGTAAAGGTTCGATCATAAAGTAAATGCGGTGTCTCTATTTCAGAATTGTCAAATGAGTGAACAATCCAGATAGAATGCACCATATTGCCCGCGTTTGCACAACTAATAATGATGATGCCAAATGCAATTATAGCTGTTCATTCCATTGATCACAAATTTCCTTTTTTAGGGTGGTCTAAGCAGGAATATTAAATTATTTTGGTCCCCATCCGTTAAAAATGGATCTAACTTATATTTATGGAAAGTGTAAAAAACATTATTACCATCGATATATTTGGAAACAATATTAATTGCCTTATCAAAAGATTGAGATTGAATGTTGTTATTATACTGTATTTGTAAAATAATTCTGGAGAAGAAAACAACGTATAGACAGAAATGTAAAAGAAGTAAAAATTAATCCGAGCCCACTAAATTCATAGTGTATCCTTAAGGAACTTAATCCCCTCATAGTACCTGAGGTTGTGGATTATTTCCTCCCAGGATAGAACGGATGACACACTGGTGTAGCGGTACTTCAAACCCCAGTGTTTCAACGAACACAAATGGCGGCAGCAAATCACACTTACTGTTGCTTTGTTGTAGTTAAAATAATGCAGAAAGGAAGAGGAGAATTCAGAATTTTTTGGGTTTAGATGAAGAGATGCAACTCTTCAAAAGGTTTGTCATGACTATTTATATAAAACGGCCATAACATAAATGGCTATTTACGCAAAATAAAACGGGAATTCAAAACGCGGAGGAAAATTAATTTTCCGTTACAAAAACGGATAATTTGGATTAAATAATATTACATTAATATTGAATATTAACAAATAAATTTGGTCCAAAAAATTAATCAATCATTTGACCGAAGCTAAAGCTGAGCGAGCGACGACGACGGCGCGAGGCTTGCTTTCTTCTTAACTCTTTAAGAGCTAAAAGAAGAGTAATTGTATACCCATCAAAAGTTTTTCCTCCTCCAATATGGGATAATGTCCCTTTGTCAAGGAGAGAAAATCAAAATTTCGTTTTTCCCTCAATTTCCCATTCACCTAAAATAAGCTTTAAAAACCCAACAAATGTTAAGGCTAATTCTGGTAGTTGTGGAGTCACCATAGCCAAATTAACAACCAAAGAAAATACTCACCCAACTGCATGAACTAAAAATAATCGGAGGATGTATAACATATGTATAATTCATAAATAATATGTATATAACCGTGTATAAAATTATCTATGTATACCGATTAGAAAAAGTAAACAGTAAATTCGATTGAGTATTTGTATAAAGATTCGTCAACCAAAAGGACCACAAACATAAGCCAAACCAAAGACATTGTGTTTCCATTCTGTTAGACATGCAGAATTTTGTGGGCTGCTGATGACTCTATGCTACAAGCTTGTGTCTCATGATATGTCCAATTAATTATGGATGCTGTAAGACAGATCACTTAATTCTCTCATCTTCTTGCTTAGCTGATTTATGAATTAACAGCGCCACGTGATTAGTTAAAACTTAGGGTAGGAAACCTAGGTAAATTGCTTTAATTAGCATCGTGTAGGCGTAACCAAAAGTGGTTAACAAAATATGATATAATTGGAATAGCTGACGCAAGTATAGTCAGAATTGTGTAAGAATACACTTGCGGTACCAGTGTAGGAAACCAGACCAGTCTTAAATTATCGGGTTCGAGCCGCGAAAGCAATCATTAATACTTGTATTATGGTAAGTTGTTTACATCAACACCCGTTGGGATGCCGTCCTTTCGCCAACCCTACATAAATACGTGATACTTTATGCATCGAACAACTCTTTTTTAGCTCTTGAAATTAAATAGGGGCAGATTCAGATTCAAGTAGAATGTCATTTTATCCATTTACTCTTTTGGATAATATCATAATATGCTTAAATTTAGTGTCAGTATGTATATTTTATAATGATCGTTCAACTATATACATATACAGATAATTGACTACGTTCATGTATCACTGATCATTCAGATGGAAGCCATATATGGAGTAAAGCACAAGGCAACCCCCAGAAACTCCGCTTGAAATTGGAGTACGTTCGAATGATTTAATGTTAGTTACATAAGTTGTGGCCAAATTGACATGTTATTACTGTTCGAGCACAATGAAACATTGACGTACGACATTGTTCCGACCCACAAATTCTGCGTTGAATGAAGGTTTGTCCTTTTCATTGCTGCTCAAAAAATAGGGGAAGGTCGTTAGGGAACTAATACCAGAGGCCTCCAGGTTGTAAGGGAACTAATACCAAACTCGTCACCAAAAAACATATTCACGGGTGTAATAATTAATTATGATTAATTAATAGTAACAGTTTATATAAAAGAACATACTTATCAATGTGTCAATGATTTGGTTCGGCCGTTTATTTTATAAAATTTGTACTATACCAATTTTTCAGTTATTCTATTATATATAATCAAAATTAGATTTTTCGAAACTGTCCTAATCATATCGGTTTCTCTTTGGTACCGATACGGTTCGGTAAATTTTCGGTATTTTTTTTAAAATGTCATGTAAAAGTCACTAGTAGAAGTAGAATGCAATAACATACGTACCTTTATAGGGCTTAACAAAACTCTTTAGACATTTTTACGGTTTAAAAAGTGATGAATTAATAGAATATGAAAGATGACTAGAGTATAGACCCATCAACTATTCTATATCAGCGTAAAAGAAACTAAGCAAATACAAAAAAAATATAAATCACATGAGCGAAAAGATATTAACCAAGCTGGGATTCAAGAATAAAGTCTATAGAAGATTAAATATTCAAAAAGATAAATCTAAATCATACGAAATGAAACATATTCAATACATTAATCGCTAAAATACCTAATCGCTAGAATAGCTTGTGTCTTGCTAGTGAATATGTTGGAAATAATTTAGTCTCAACAGGAGTAGTATTATAGGTTTGGGAATTAAGATTTTTAGTTTAATTACTTGTTTGCTTGTAACCGTTTTCACAATTTCAAAGCCCAAGAAAAATTTTAATACATTATTACTCTTAAACTTAATATATAAATCTATTTTTTACATGTAAATTTATTCGGTACAGTTCAATAATTTTTTGGTTTATTTTTATAAAATATACCCTAATTATCGGTACGGTTATAGATTTATATAAAAACCTACAGTTTTATTTAAAAAAACCTAAAAATCGATTCGGTATGATACGGTTCGGTCGGTTTAGTTGATTTTTAATTATCCATTGGCACTCCTACTTATCATATATTTATTTGATTGATATAAATATGGGGCTTAATAAGTTTTTTCTATTCTTATCCCTGGTCTTTATCCTTCTCTTTGAGGAAGTTGTTCAACTGAATAGCCAAATAAAAAAATTGTTAGAGTCGTTGCCAGCTGTCGCTATGTGTGATATTTGTTGGCTTTGGTTTATAAGACCTTTTTTTTTTTTTTTGGTTGAAAAGATAAGTTGCATTAATTAAGTGTAAGCGTACAGAGATTGTGATGCCTGGGCACCATATTACAAATATAAGTAGTAGTAGATGTAGCAGCTAAGCTAGAATTGCTAACTCTAATGTGATTAGTGTTACAATCCCAGGTACTGCTCTGGACTGGTTCTTCAAGACCAATTGACAAAAAGGAGTTTACTTCAGTCAAGCCAGTTGCCGATTGATGGACAAAAATTGGATGCGTCTCCCTTGTGATGGTGATATTTTCAGCAGTTGACGGGACTACTTCGACATTAGGTAGTTCTAATTTATCTGCAACTCTATTTTGTTCTATGTACGCATGGGACACCATTGGATCATGTAACAGCTGTAGGCTTTAATATGAATTACAATATTATTGCGAATAATGACTACTCTGCTGTGCATCACTTTTGCGGGAGAAAGGAATTTATGTTTGATTAATATCATGTTTGGCAGCTGGAAAAATCATCTTATTTTAAGAAATATTTTTTGAAAAAGTATTTTTAGAGAAAAATAGTTCGTGTTTGGCTAATCAATTTGAAAAACACTTTTGAACAATAATTTGTGTTTGACCAAGCTTTTCAAAAAGTATTTTTAAGTGTCAAATTACAAATAATGACATGAAAAGATTTGTTTAATAGTTAATATTATATAAGTAGATAAATAATTACAAATATTTATTATTAAAGATAATAATTAAGTTTTTTATTTTATTTAAGTAAAATATAAAAATAAAATTAAAAGTACTTTATTCTTTCAAGATATTTTAAATATATCAAAAAATCATTCAATAAATATGAAAGTTATTTATCCCAAAAGTCATTTTATATTACTTAATAGTTTAAACTAAGTAAGGTTATTTTGGTATATATAATATTTTACAAAGGATATTTTTGTTAGGAAGAAAAGTCAAAACTGTTTGTGCTTCTGCTTCTGAAGAGAAGCTATTTTTTTCTGGTTCTTCAAAACTGCTTCTGCTTCTAGTCAAAAGCACTTTTTTTTCCAAAAAAAGATTTGGCCAAACAACTCAAATTGAGAAAAAAAATACTTTTGGTATGGTGAGAAGTTTGGCCAAAGAGGCTATAATACTAGTTGACGTTTTTATTACCTTTCTCCAACAAATTTTTTTTAAAAAAACTAGTTCATCTCCTTCATGGACATGGTAAAGTTAATTAAATTTCTAGTTCTAGTTATACGGACAAGTATGAAATCGATATATTCCGATTCTTCTACCGTTTACTCCAATGAAGTCACGGAAAAATTATTTCCGCAATTTTAGCTAGCGTTTGTTTGGCCATAAATTTTTAAATTTGTTTTAAAAAATCTGATTTGGGTGAAATTTGATTTGGAGATATAAATGTGTTTGGACATCAGTTTTCAAATCATATTTCACTTTTTTTTTAAAAAAAAACATGAAATATGACTTATACCCACGAATTCTAAAAACTATTACAAATACCCAACAGTACCTTCATCAATAACATTCATTATCATTATCATAAACCATAATCCTGAACATAAATAAATTTATTACAAAATTATCATTTTTATAATGAACTACATAATTTTATCATATGACCGAGAAGACGAAGCAGCATTGTTACAAAATAATAAATGGTGGGCTCTTTTATAAAATACAAAAGTTTGGGGCAATTTTTAAAAAATATAATAGTAATATTTTGGGCAAAACCAGCTCTTGAGTTTTGGGTTTTGGGATTTTGCTAAAATATGAATAAAATTTATGAACAAACATGTATTTGTCAAAAAACAATTTAGAAATTATTTGACAAAATCAATAGCCAAAGGGGTCCTTAATTTCAATCTCTGTGTACGCTCTTCAAAAAATTATTACGTTTATTCAAAATTACTATAAATCCACGTTTGGTGTTTAAATCCTTCCTAGTTCATCTCTTTCAACAACAAAATCTTCACTTAGAAAACAAAATCTTCACGTTTGGAAGGCCAGTCTCTCATGTCCAGAAGATGAAGATAGCAGAGATGAAAATGTTGAGATGGATGTACGGACACACCAAGTTAGATAGGATCAGAAATGACACTACAAGAAAACGGGGATATTGTGGCAGCTTTTTCTTACATATTATGGCGGCTTTAACCGCCAGTATCATCATTAATGGCGGTCTATCAAAAGCGTCGAAATTGCATCAGTCAAAAAGTTAATACGACTATTTTCAGAAAACCGCCAAAATTGTGCATTGTTAAAATGACGGTTCTTTATTTCTTAAAATGGCGGTTTGAAACGGTCACAATTAGAAAGTTGATACCACAAACTAAAATAGTGGTGGTCCCCAACCGCCGTAATTTTACCAATAGGCGCCGTAATTTTACTTTTCTATTTGTAGTCCTTTTTGACATTGTTTTCATTATATTTTATACCCAAAACTTATATATTACTGTATAATAGTTTTGACACAATTTTAAAAAAAGATTAATTAAACAGATCATTCATCATTTATAAAAAGAATAAGCAATTCAAAATCACTAACATAAATGTATTAATTAAAACTTCAAGGAGTAATAGTTTACATCAATTCAACAGAAGGAAAATAATTATGATAAATCCTAGAAATAATATTCAATGAGCACTTGCATGATGGCTTTGCTATTTCCATCTGGTGATCTTGTATTTTTAGGTGTTGGGACGCTATTTCTTATATCCAGTACCTATAACATAAATTGAAACAACAAGCAATAAGTAACTCCAAGGATTAAAGTAGAAAACCAATATAATAAATACATTAAATACTGTAATGACCCGATAGGTCATCTTATATTTTAGAACTTAATTCTGCGCTTTGAAGCTTTAAATACCTCATCTTAACCCTCCTCGATTTGCGTGCGCAGTCCGAATATTTTTTCGAAAAGCTTTTATGTTAAAAAATCTGAGAAAATATGAAATTTTTACCTTCATATCCATTTGAGTTGATTTCGGTCAACGTTTTGAGCAAATGAACCCAGATCCGTATTTTGACGATCCCGTGGGTCCGTATCGTGATTTGGGACTTGGGCGTATGTCCGAAATCGAATTCGGAAGTCCCTAACGCGAGTTATCGGAGTTTGTTGAAATTTAAAAGTTTGAAAGCTTAATGACTTTGAAAATTTGACCAATGTTTGACTTTATTGATATCGGGTCCGTATTTTGGTTCCGGAACCCGGTATAGGTCCAATACTACATTTATGACTTATCTGTTAAATGTGGTGTGAAACGGAGTTGGTTTGACGTGATTCGGACGTCCTGTTGTTAATATAGCAATTCTAAAGTTTCTTGAAAATTTAATTTGATTTTGGTGTCTGATTCATAGTTCTAGGTGTTATTTTGGCGATTTGATCGCGCGAGCAAGTTCATATGATATTTTTAGACTTGTGTGCATATTTGGTTTGGAGCCCCGAGGGCTCGGGTGAGTTTCGGATAGGCTACGGAGTAGTTTGGACTTAGAAAACTCAGCTGGTTCTGCAATTTCTTGTAACTGGTGTCTAATCTCGCAATTGCGAGATCAGTAATCGCATTTGCGAACATTCCCCAATCCTGATAGGCTCGCATTTGCGAAGAGTACCTGGGTCAGCATGAGTTCGCATTTGCGATCAAGAGGTCGCAATTGCGGGGAGGCCAAAGTTCGCATTTGCGAACAATACTTCGCATTTGCGAAGTGGGGCTGGGGCAGGCTTGGTCGCATTTGCGATCAATTTGGTCGCAAATGCGGAAGATCAATGTTCGCATTTGCGAACAAGTCATCGCAAATGCGATGAAAGCAAAGATAGGAGGCCTTCGCTTTTGCGAATGTTTCTTCGCATTTGCGGGGCTTGCATTTCCGAACCCCAAGTCGCAAATGCGACATCTGCGACTGATTAAATAGTTGAGAAATGCGATTTTTGTTCATTCTCTCATATTTTTACACTTAGAAACCCTAGAGGCGATTTTTCCAAGAGCACTTCTTCCCCAAATCATTGGTAAGTGATTCTAACCTATTTTCTTACAATCTTTCATTACATTTCCTAAGATTTCAACCTAAAATCTAGTGTTTTCATAGTGAAAATTGGGGGTTTGGGTAGAATTAGGGATTTTTGTAAAATTGGGAATTAGACCTCAAATTAAGATCGGATTCCAAAACAAATTACATAACCAGGCTCGAGGGTGAATGGGTAATCGAGTTTTGGTCCGAATTTCGGGTTTGGACCAAGCGGGCCCGGAAGTTGACGTTTGTTGACTTTTTCAATAATGACCTAAATTGAATCCTTTACAATCGTGGATAGTTCCTAAGACTTAATTTGAATCGTTTGGTTGGTAATTTGCTTGATTCTATTGGTTCGGAGGCTTGTTTGAAAGGCAAAGATGTGATTGAGCTTTGAGTTGACCTTTGGAGCAAGGTAAGTGTCGTGGTTAACCTTGACTTGAGGGATTAGGACTTGTTTGTCTATATGCTACATGTTTAGATATTGGGTACAACGTATATATGAGGTGACGAGTACTTATACGTTGTTGTCGGGTTAAAGTATGCAGGTGGGACTTGTTCCTTGCAATTATTGCTTACTTTGATCATGTTATCCATGCTTAGACTAGTTATTTGTTAAATTGATCGTTCTTCCCGTGTTTATGGGCTTTGTGATAATTGAGTATTGATTCCAATGTTGATGTTGGTATTGTGGAACTATTGTTGAAGGCAGGCTTGTTCTTGTTGATCCTATCTCCCAGTTATTATTTGTTCATTGTTATGTGTAAGGGAGAGTGTTAATACACGAAGGGTGATGCCGTGCCGTATGTGAGTGTTAATGCACGAAGAGTGATGCCATGCCATATTGTGAGTGTTAGTTCACGAAGGGTGATGTCGTGCCATGTTATGAGAATTAATGCACGAAGGGTGATGCCGTGTCGTATCTACTGATTTACACTGAGAGTGAGAGTAAAAGCACGAAGCGTGATGCCGTGCAGAATCATTGTTTCATTGTGAGGTTGAGAGTAAAAGCACGAAGGGTGATGCCGTGCAATTTTCTTCATTATGCTTAATTGTTTTTAATAGTTAAAGGCATATTGACTGTTCTGGTTATCATTTCCGCTGTATCTCTCATATCTTGTATCCCCTTAGCATGTCCCCCTCTAATAGTACGTGTTTAGCTTTTATTTGTTGTTATCTTGTATATATACTGTTATCTGCACAGGTTTATTATGTGGGTGTCTTGTCATAGCCTTATCACTACTTCGTCGAGGTTAGGCTCGACACTTACGAGTACATGGGGTCGGTTGTACTCATACTACACTCTACACTTCTTGTGCAGACTTTGGTACCAGCCCTAGCTGTTCGTGAGGCGTAGCAGCTTAGATTTGCTCATTGTAGACTCGAGGTAGATATGCTGGCGTCCGCAAACCTTGGAGTCCCCTTCTATTTTCCCTATTTTACTGTTTCTTTTCGTTCAAAACAGTTATATTTCTTTCAGACTCTGTTTGTAGAAAATCTTAGAAACTCGTGAGTTGTGACTCAAGATCCGGATTGTAGTAGATATTATGGGCATTTATGTTATTCCGCACTCGATTTTGTTTCATTTTGGCTTAATTGACTTTATTTGTTGAAACCGAATAGCAATTGACTTAACGGTTCTCTAACGTTGGCTTTCCTAGCAAGTGAAATATTAGGCGCCATCATGGTCCCAAAGGTAAAAATTTCGGGTCGTAACAAATACAATGCATTTATATTTTTACAATAGCTGAAATTTCCTTGACTGCAACTGAAAATAAGACTATATTTGCTCACAAAACGCCCTTACTTATAAAAGGAGAAATTATGTTCAATATACTGTAGAACATTCAGAATGCGCTTGGTTGATGAAAAAAGAAAAAACACTTCAGGCTTCAAGTAACTCAAGGATCACGGTATGAACCAATATAATATATATTGGTTTAAATAATAGATCTTCATTTTCACAATAGCTGAAATTCAATAGGTATATAACACTAGTGAGAATAATCTGAGTTTCAATACCTCAAATAGAAAGAAGAATGCTTTCAATTTGTGCCATAGCTGAGTTTCATTATGATCACACCTGTAGCAAAATAAATTAAAGAAAAAACTTATTCAGCTCAATTGGACTGAGGCATACATAAGATTAAGATCAGTACGCAATACACATACAATAAAAAGGAAACATAGTATAGGAAGGAGAACCTATTCACCTTGGAGCACAAACACAAATGAGACTCGCCAAGCTTCCACAAGACCCTGCACAGCCTTGCTGACTGCATTCCCAACATTATCTGCAAATTCAACTAATTTTGAATTCACAATTTTACAGCGTGCCAAGTTTGCATAGTTAAAAAAACCAACAAAAGCGATATTAATCCCATAAAAACACCCCAAAATGAGTAAAACATTATCCCACAGGTAGGTACGTAAAAAGAGAAAACAACTTCGAGTCCTCCTTTCATCAAGTCTAAATTGATTATCCCTTAATAATTAATCAATGTTAATACGCATGATCAACATTTACTACCATCTTCAAACATTAGCTAAGACAAAAATGTCAACAATTTAATTTTTTCACTGAAGCATATTATCGAACACTCTAACACTACATTTTACAAATGCAAGAATAAGATGTGTTGCAACAATTGTAGAGAAGACTATAATGGTTTAGGACAACTATATCCTTTAATAGTTTTCTGAGATAATTTCTCGATTTGTGCGTATGATCTTTCACGCAAGGGCGATGCTAATCTTCTCTGTATCATTCCTCAAAGGGACATGTATCCTTCAATAGGTGTGTACTCTAAGCTTTGGTCCCAAGAGTTTACTTTGAACTTGTTGCTAGGAAATGTCTTCAAAATGCTGTTATAAGGTGCTGATGTGGTGCCTAACTGCTAGGATTTTGTAGTGTTTTACTTTCCAATTGAACAATTACTATTATGAACTAAATTAAATAGTAGTACAACAGCAAAGTTTGTAGATTACAGGAACTTAGGCTCTAACTTTAGTAATCTAACTCTGATTCTCTTTGTATTAAATTCATTTTGAGATAGTCCAATGTGCTTGAGAAGAGGCTTTTTAAGTACATAGTGCTCAATGCAGTTTGGCTTCTACTCTGAAATTGCAGTATGCACTGAGTTTCACCTCAACAGAACATGGGAGAGTGAGGTTGGGGATAAATTGGCTATTAAGTGGGAAATACTTGTGATAAAAGAATTAATCTAATTAGCCGCTCACTCAACTTCTTAAATTATAAATAGTCGATAGATATATAATATATGTATACTCTATGTATAAACATGTATAAATAGTAGATAGCTAATAGAGATAGATGACTAATCACTACTATATCATTCCAAATGATACTACAATTAATTCAGGTAGACTAATTATTCTTCAACTAGCAGTTCCATAGCTCGCATAAGAATTTATAGCAGTAAATGACAATAAAACACTACTCCAACACAGCTCTTGATTTAATCAATCAACTACGCCTCAATCCTAAACTAGTTAGGGCCACTATGCCATCCTTGTACGCATTCTACAAATATAACCTTAAACACCCAAAACTAAGGATCCTCGCATCCCTACCCTAACTGACCAAAAGAACTTCTAACAAATTTCAATCATAGAAAAGTCAGTTCCTTACCACACTGGATACACAAAATCTCTTAAAAATAAAGCTAAGAACAGATCTAACAACTAAAGTGACGAAACATTGCATAACCACAAAGAAACCGTAGATCCACACAGATACCTACACGCACATAAGCAAAAAGGATAGGAAATAGAAAGTCCTGGCTGAAATTTCTTTGGAATTGGGAGTTGCCATCAACAAAGGCGGATGGAGATTAGCGAACTCCTTCGCGAGCTTCATCGGAGACCTGGCGAGAAGAGGAGACGGAAAGGAGAGGAGAGGGAGTCGCCGACTACGACGATCTAGTGAATGTCGCCGATGATTTGTGCCATATTTGGTGGGAGGGAGAGGGAGAGAGATAAAATGCAGAGACTAGGGTTTGCTTGTGCCGGAGAGTGAGAGGTAATTCTAATTTGTGAGTTTACATAGCTTTGCATTTTGAAATAAACCAAAAGATATTTTAAAATTAAAGTAATAAATAAGGCGGCTTTCACCGCCGCAAATACAGATTAAAACGCCACTATACAAATTCGTAATATGGCGGATAGAAAGATGCCGCAAATATGATATATTCTGGCGGTTTTTGAGAACCGCCGTACAAAAATCGCTGCAATTTCCCCCTTTTTTGTAGTGTGAGGTTATTCGCGACAAGGTGGGTGTGACCCCTATTGAGGACAAGATGCGGGAAGCGCAGCTTAGGTGGTTTGGTCATGTGAGGAAGAGGAGCACATACGCTCCTGTGAGGAGGTGTGAGGAGTTGACAGTGGATGGCCTACGAAGAGGTAGATATAGGCCAAAGAAGAGGCGGGGAGAGGTGATTAGGTATGACATGGCGCATCTTCACTTGACCGAGGACATGACCCTTGATAGGAAGGTATGGAGGTCGAGGATTAGGGTAGTAGAGTAGGTAGTCTAGAGTGTTCATAATAGTATTATTGGCATGCAATCTCGCTTTCTGTTGGTAGTAGGTTTTTATGACTAACCATTGTTTTCTTTCATTGTTGATCACCTTACTATCTTGTTGTTTTTATTTTGCTTTTATATGATTTTTGGTACTGTCCCTTCTTATCTATATTTTCATTAATGTGGTGCTTATACTTTCCTGAGCCAATGGTCTATTGGAAACAACATCTCTATTCTCACAAGGTAGGGGTAAAGTTTGTGTACACACTATCTTCCCCATACCCCACAGTGTGGGATAATACTGGGTATGTTGTTCTTGTTGTTGTTGCATAATTGCATTTTGGCTAATCATGACTAAACTAAATGGATGTACCTACAAAATAAAACTTTCCCGTTATTCATAATTTGATGAAGGTGAAAATAGTCGACAATTTAATCATATGTTAGAAAGGAAATAAAAAAGAATGAAAGAAAGAAAAAAAAGGATAGTAGGTACTGGTATATCAAGGATCACCATTAAGTTTGTAATTAGACTGAAAGGACCAACTATTTGTGGCTAATACGTAAAGAATAATCAATTTCAACTTTTATAATTTTGTTGTTTCGGAAAAGAAAAAGTAAAAATGAAATTGCTTACTTGGCGTGTGACGCTTTTTTTTTAAAACTAACATTGGCAAGATGACCTATCGTCCACTACGGATAATTTTATCCATCAAAGTTAGGTACATGAGAAGAAATCATGATTTAAATGTTTCCGCTAACAACAACAATAACAATCTAGTATAATTTCACTAGTGGAGTTTGGGTAGGGTAGTGTGTACGCAGACCTTACTCCTACCCTGGAGTAGAGAGGCTGTTTCCGATATACCCTCGGCTCCCTCCCTCCAAGAACTCCCCACCTTACTCTTGGGGTGACTCGAACTCTCAACCTCTTGATTGGAAGTGGAGGGTGTTAACCGCTAGAGCAGCCCACTCTTGTCAAAAGTTTCCGCTAAGATGAAGAAATTTAATTTCATTAAAAAAAATAAGAAGATTAATCCATTAAAATTATATGACCTAATATTTAAGTAACGCCATTTAAATTATATGACCCGTCGATATAAATAATTGACAATCAAACATAACAAGCTAAGTCCACGTGCAGGGGCGGCCCGATGGTAAGGCAATTCAAGCAACTGCTTGAGGCCCCATATTTATAGGGGCCCCAAAATTTTCTAATAATAAATAGTTGCATATGATAAATTTAAAAATAAATATCTAGTATATCATAGAAAAAGTGCATTTTTTATGAAAAAGGAAATAAGAGATAATTTGATAATAGGAATAGTTACTTTTTGATTTACCCCTAAACTTTACGTGTGAATATATTTCGTACCTCATTTATACACTATCATCATTATCACGGGCCCATATTACTTTGATTACTTTCTCTTTCCTTACTTACAAGTCCATTATCTCATAAAATACTCCGTTAAGTAAGATAGCAAAAAGCAATTGCAACCCCTTTTTTGTCAAGCTTTCCCGCATTGCACTACAAATATTGAAGCAGCAAAACTAATATCAAGTTATCTATGACTGTTAGTTAAACCAAGTTCAATTGTTCCGTACTCTTCTTATTTCTTTGCATCTAGAATTTGTTATTTTTTGATATCTTTTGTTTGTAAGTATATGTATCATCTTTTTATTTATTTATTAGAATTTTAATATGTCAACAAGAAAATATGAATACGCGTATTAAAAATACCAAAAAATTGAAGAATTGAAATTTTAATACAATCCCAAAAAGGAGCGCTTGATAAATTTTTAGCGAACAATAAAATTTTAAATTAAAAAATAGGGAAAAATTTATGGTAGATGAACAAATCACTAATATAGTTGAGCTAGACGATAATGGAATCCAAGAAGAAGAAGAAGAAATTGGTGAATCATAATTTTTTTAGAAACCAGGAAATCCTAAAAGAATTGAATAATAATCCTAGAAAATAGAAATATATATAATCCTAGTCAAAAAATCGGTTATAAATAAATTATTAATAATTTTATATTTCAAAAAACTAAAAAAATAAACTTTAAATAAAATTTTACTAAATGAGATTTTTAATACCAAAAAACTTGGGGTCCCTCGTTGATGTTTGGCTTTAGGCTCCAAACACCATTGAGCCGCCCCTGTCCACGTGATAATATTGCTTTTAAAACCTGATACTCTATTTTCATTTTGATTTTCTTTCACGGGAATATATGGTTGTATTAAGCAAAAAACTGATCGCTAGAAATTAATTACAAGCCTGAAAGAAAACCACGTACGAAAATAAATTTTCTGAATGACCTCTCGATTTAGAGAATAAAAAACCAAACTAACGATTACTCTTAAATATGAGTGTTTACCCAAAAAATTAGATAGAGTTAAATTTGATATGGTTCTAAGAATACGTGATATAACTTGGTACAAATTGCAGAGTGAAATAAAAATATATATATTCTTTGACAGATGGAATAAAATATAAGGGAGAGAAAAAGAAAATGTTGATGAACAAGGCAAAGTAAATGAGCCCAAAAGTGTTAATCTCTCTAAAGTTGTCTTTTTTTTACAATCTATGCTTATGCTTACAAGAATTCCCCCTTTATAGTAGAAGGATCCTACTTTATCTATATAAAAAATATATAGTGGAGAACTCATGATAAATTGTCTTTTTCTCGATTCCTGCCAAGATTCTCTCCCCCAGTGCGGTTGCAACGGCTCTTGTCTGTGAGCTCGATACCGGCTCGAGCTCGGTATTGGATCGAGCCCTCGGCCTTGGTTCGAGCTTGACTTTGACTCGGAGTCTCAATATTCGGGATGAGTGTTGGTCGGTCTATGCATCTTCGATAATCTCCGTTTTGCCTCGTAGTTCGATTTGGATATGAGCTCGATAATGATACTGATCTTGTTGTTGATTGGTCTTAGAGCTCGAAGCTCGACGCCCTTACTTCGGATCTCGACCCGTTGTCACGCAGATACCATTTGATCGAAGTATTATCACCTCGACCAGTCCGTACGACCGACTTAATCGGTTTTGACCGTACACAGATAGTCCCCTCGTTTCTTGGAAAAGGATGTGGCGAGAAACGATATGATTTCCCAACAGCTCGATCAGATATATGCTGACGTCTGCATCGATCCCGACCATGACGTGCGTGATAGTTGTCCCATCAGTTCAGTTTTACCAAGGCATTTAATGTGTGTCAGACGGTGGTCGGCCACCGCTGATATTGAATCGTCATTGCTTCAATCTATAAATAACCCTTCCCTTTATCATTCATCACTTTTGCGTCTTCAATCTTCCAAATTTTCTAAGTTCCCTTTCGTCTTTTCTGAGTTTTCTGTCTGCAAATCTGTGAGTTTTACTGCAAATTTTTCAAAACACCAAATACTCCCGTTCTTTGTTCACGGAATTTTAAATGGCAAAAACGTCTAAAACTGTTCCGCAAAAAGAGACCGCTTCTTCATCTCGACCTGCTGGTGGCGAGGATGTGGAAGAGCCTCGCCTTGAGGAATTCATTCCGGTAGGGTTCTCGACTGTAGGTAATTTTAAAATTGAAAAGCCTTCTCCGATACCGGGTCGGTGTGAGCCGATGTCGAGGTACCAATGTTCAATTACCGAGAAAGTTCTCGATAAAGTCATACAAGAATACAACTGGGATAATAAACTCGTAGTAATCCCATCGCATGATGAATCAATTACTGCCCACGTCAAAGGGCTCTTAAGTGTTTACACTTATCCTTTCACGTTGGGCCCTCTAGACCCTGTCATCGTTGCCTTCTGTAAGAGGTACGATGTGACCCTCGGCCAGATCCACCCTTCCTTTTGGAGGATAGTGATTCTTCTTCGATTTTTCTCTAGGAAGGTCGAGGGGCGTATATTCACCCTCGATCATCTTATGCGCCTCTACAGTCCATGACTTTATCGAGGAGGGTTGATCAAGCTTGCTCGCCGAGCAACCAAAGCGCAATTCTCGAGCATAGACGAGACTCGGGATCGGGGTTGGATGAGCCATTTTGTTCGAATCAAAACCTTGGACCTGATCCCTGCCGATGACTTACCATTTCCCGAGAAATGGAATATGAGCCGTGAGTAAACGTTTCTTTTTGCCCGTTTGGTTTTGTGATTGCCTTTCATTTTGTTGATCCATTTTTCTTTTCTTATCATTGCCGTAGCTCGGATGCCGGAATCGATCCCGGATCTTAAACAATGGGTCGAAGGTCCGGTGTTGTAGAGACCGTACTCTAAGCGTGCTTGGGTCGAATTATCAAAGGGTCGATGGGAGGCCCGCAGTCATGGTAAATTTTTTTATCGATTTCTCTCTTTATCGGTTTGTATGGTAAATCTCCCCTTTCCTCTTTGTAGGACTCGGGAAAGATATAGTCATGAGGCCTCCATCTGGTAGTGAAGAAGTTCCTGCCCTGAAGCAGGTAAAACAAAAGGAAGAGAAAAGACGTATCGGGCTCCCCGAGCTCGAAAAAGAAGAAATCGGCTAAGAGATCTCGAAAGCCGAATGGGGGCTCTGGTGTTATGTCTTTGGAAGTGGCCCGCCATTTAAGGGACGAGCCCGAAGAAGGAGAGGAGAATTTAGCCTGCGTACAGGCTAATATTGTGATTCAACAGTCTTCCAATTTGGTGGAAGCAAATCAGGGAACCCTGGCCATAATCCCAGAACAAGAAGAAGCCGAGATTATCCCTTCTCGAGCTAAGGTGATTGAAAGGGATACCGAGGGTGGATCTTCTCGGGCACTAGAAGATATTTCAAGGGATGAGTTCGGGATAGTTGACATTAGCGGATCCCCTCATATTTCGGATACCATAATTCCAGAGGCCAGCATGTTGAAGGATCGGTCCTATGAGGATATTCAGGAGTCGGCCAATATCCATGGTTTTCTGGAGGGGCTTGAGTCAGGTGCCTCGGAGGAGGTTGCCGGTTTTGGTGGAATGCCGGTACCCAAAAAAGCATCGTGGTCGGGTTCTACCTAGCTTTCATCGATTCACAAACTGGTGGACCGATTCCTAGCCCCGAGTATCGATCCCGACCAAAGGCGGAAGATAGTGCTCTCCGTACCTAAGGATACCCAATTTTTTTCTCCCCCTGTGGGGATTGCCAGTTACCTTCGGTCCTTGGTGACCGAAAAAGATCAATCAGTGATGAATGCGGTGGAGTCCGCCTGTCTCTTCAACGAGGCCCAACATGCTTTGAATCGGGTAACTCTGATGGTGTTTTTGCCATTTCTTTTATACTTAGAATTGTAGGTAATTCTAATGTTTCTCCTTATATTTATAGGCTTCGGTGTTGCACCACGAGGCCTTTCTTCGAATCCGGGAGGAGCATGATGCCGAGGTTCGGAGCCTCACTGAGAAGAGTGACTCGTATAAGCTCCTTAGTGAAAAACTTCGAGCAGATTTGACAGCAGCTCGGGAGGAGCATGAAGAAATGGTTGAGGAGGTATTCTGAATGTTCCTTGATAGTGAAGATGAAAAAGAGATAACCACTAACGATCCGATTCAGCAGGTTCGGTAGAGGATCGAGCAGATTGGACGGCTTAACTCACAGGTAGATGCGCTACTGGCCGAGGCAGAAGAATTTAAAAAGTGTATGGATATCCTTGCCTCGAAAAAGGAAGCCATTCAAGCTCAGTTGGCTGTCTGATGCCCAACTTCGATCTGCAAAAGAAAATGCTTCGGGGATGATCGAAAAGATGAAAGAGCTTCAGCATCGGTTGGATTTGGCCACTTCAGATAAAGCAGATTTGGCTAAAGAACTTGAAGTGGCCAGATCTGAGGTGATCGGGGCCAATAAAAGAGCCGATGCAAAAGTGGCTCAGTTCAGGATCGATGTTGAGGTTAACCAAGCCAAAGCTAAGAGCATGGTTGAACATGCAAAATGGCAAGCTCGGAGAGAAGCTCTCGAGGAGGTCAGAGCTCAAGGCTTCGATATTGGGGCCGAGATTGAAGTCGCTAGGGCGGAGGAGAACAAAACTCGAAGGTTGGCCTTTCCTGAGGAAGACTCCGATGACTCAGGGGAGTCTGAAGATGAGGAAGATGCCGAGAACACGACCTCTGATGAATATTGAATCATTTAGGGCCTTAGGTCGTTTGGTGCGTTCTTTTTATACCACTTTCGGTTTTGAATAAAGAACTTCCTTTTGGCTGAGTTGCCGCCTTTGTACAAAAATTTGTAAATATAAATCTTTCTTCCTTTTGAAGCAAAATAGCCTTTTAAGCTAAATAGATAGTTTGAATTTTAATCTCTGTTGCCTTCGGGCCTTGTGGGTAGTCCCCTTTGCTTTATCGAGCTCGAACAACCTTCAGCCTTTAAATAGTCAAGTGTTTGTTTAAACTCGAAGGGATGAGTAATGTTACTCGAAGTAATGTATCCCGTAGGCGTAATGGTCGAGTGAGTGTTTGCTCGAACTCGAAATAAAAGTAGCCTGTAGGCTTAGTAGTCGAGTGAATGATTCGAACTCGAAGTAATGTAGCCCGTAGGCGTAAAGGTCGAGTGAGTGCTTGCTCGAACTCGAAATAAAAGTAGCCCGTAGGCTTAGTAGTCGAGTGAATGATTTGAACTCGAAGTAATGTAGCTCGTAGGCATAATGGTCGAGTGAGTGCTTGCTCGAACTCGAAATAAAAGTAGCATGTAGCTTAGTAGTCGAGTGAATGATTCGAACTCGAAGTAATGTAGCCCGTAGGCGTAATGGTCGAGTGAGTGCTTGCTCGAACTCGAAATAAAAGTAGCATGTAGGCTTAGTAGTCGAGTGAATGATTCAAACTCAAAGTAATGTAGCCCGTAGGCGTAATGGTCGAGTAAGTGCTTGCTCGAACTCGAAATAAAAGTAGCCCGTAGGCTTAGTAGTCAAGTGAATGATTCGAACTCGAAGTAATGTAGCCCGTAGGTGTAATGGTCGAGTGAGTGCTTGCTCGAACTCGAAATAAACGTAGCCTGTAGGCTTAGTAGTCAAGTGAATGATTCGAACTTGAAGTAATGTAGCTCGTAGGCGTAATGGTCGAGTGAGTGCTTGTTCGAACTCGAAATAAAAGTAGTCCGTAGGCTTAGTAGTCGAGTGAATGATTCGAACTCGAAGTAATGTAGCCCATAGGCGTAATGGTCGAGTGAGTTGCTTGCTCGAACTCGAAATAAAAATAGCTCGTAGGCTTAGTAGTCAAGTGAATGATTCAAACTCGATGTAATGTAGCCCGTAGGCATAATGGTCGAGTGAGTGCTTGCTCGAACTAGATCATCTTTGCATAGTAAATCTTGGATATAAGATATCGGTAAAGAAGAGAGCTTTCTTTGCAAGTCATTATACATGTGTTCATGTTTTGCGTCAGGGCTCGGGCCAGTTACATGAGCATGGTTCGTTTTGACTATTTGGCTCTTACAATGTTTCCTGTCGAGACACTGTTTGTCATGAAATAACGAAGTAACTTTCTTTGCATCGTACTTGATAATTGTCGTTGATATGTTTGATGACGATGGTTTGCCCCCCAGTATTCGAGGTTGATTGTAAGGAGGCCTCGAATACCGTTGAATTGTTCCGAGTTAGCACGATCAATGGTTGCCTCATTAAAAAACCTTGCAAAAAAACCCATTTGGGACAAAACCGGTCTAAGGGAAAAAAGAGTGCAACGCGTGCTTTCAGACCTAAGGTTTCGTGTTGAATAATCCATCTTTGTTCCTGATCGAGTTCATTAATCCTTGTCTTTGGTCAAACACCTGCATTGGTTAGTTTTGAAATATAATTGAACGGGGAGGGGGGTCGTACCTTAGCAGTAGTATCATTTTAGCCGTTTATCACACCGAGCTCGTAGGATTTCCATTATAGGGTCGGTATCGATTTTTGATCGATCTCTGTTCTTGGTTGGCAACCCTTTTAATAATGGGCCCAGAACCCAACTGATCGTCTTCGTTTCTTATTTTGGATTGATACCGATTATGCGTATCGGCCCAAGTAATAGCTGGGTACTCGATCAGGTTATGCTTCAACTGTCATGAAGCCGTCGAGCTTCATTCGTTTAGTCCTTGAGTAAAAGCTTGAATAGCCCAATCGTCTGTGACTGGAGGTAGATCCATTCGTTTCATTTGGAAATGAGATACGAATTCTCTTAGCGTCTCGTTATCCTTTTGTCTTACCTTAAATAGGTCCGACTTCCTGGTCTCGACCTTTATGGCCCCAGCATGTGTTTTTACGAAAGAATCTGCAAGCAAAGCAAAAGAATCGATAGAGTTAGACGGTAAATTATGATACCATATCATTGCTCCCTTTGTCAGGGTTTCACCGAATGTTTTCAATAATACAGATTCGATCTCATCGTTCTCTAGATCGTTCCTTTTGATGGAACATGTGTAAGAGGTGACATGTTCGTTGGGATCGGTCGTTCCATTATATTTAGGAATTTCGGGCATGCGAAACTTTTTTGGGATCGATTTAGGAGCCGCGCTTGGAGGGAAAGGCTTTTGTACGAATTTTTTTGAATCAAACCCTTTTATCATTGGTGGAGCTCCCGGGATCTTATCGACCCTAGAGTTATATGTTTCTACTTTTTTATCATTGGCTTTGACTCACTTTGTGAGTTCCTCGAGCAATTTAGCAATTTCGGGAGCAGTCACCGATTCTTGCTCATTTGACTTCACTATGGCTGGCTCCGTTCTGTGGGTGATTTCTCGATATGGATTGGGTTCCGGCCTGCTTTGTAGCTAGGTTTGGCTCTGCAACTGAGCTATTGCTGCCTGTTAAGCTTGCAACATTTCGAAAATCATACGCAAGCTGACGCCATTTTCCTAGATGTAATGGGTATCTCGAGCTGCAAATCGAGTGCCTCTATGAATGCTATTTTCGGGTTTAGAATGTAGGTTCGCCTCAATGGCCACATGCGAATTGATATCTATCGGTGCTCCGGTTCGGGCTCCAACGACGTCGACAAGTGGTCTTTCGGTGCTGGTGTCAAGTTATTGTTCTCATCTTGAAGACCGACTTCGTTGTCAATCGGCGTGGCCATTTGATTGGTAGTTAGTCGTTGCTAATCCGAAATCCAAGATATTTTCGGAAACAAGCGCAAAACACAACGGCGTGTTTTTGCAGATTCGTATCAAATAACCACTGTTATCCTTAGCCCCACGGTGGGCGCCAAACTGTTTACCCGAAAAATTGGATAGAGTTAAATTTGTATATGGTTCTAAGATTATGTGATATAACTTGGTACAAATTGCAGACAAAAAAATAGATAGAGTTAAATTTGTATATGGTTCTAAGGATACGTGATATAACTTGGTACGAATTGTAGAGTGAAATAGAAATATATATATTCTTTGACAGATGGAATAAAATATAAGGCAGAGAAAAAGGAAATATTGATGAACAAGGCAAAGTAAATGAGCCCAAAAGTGTTAATCTCTCTGAAGTTGTCTTTTTTGTAATCTATGCCTTATGCTTACAAAAATTTCCCCCTTTATAGTAGAATGATCCTACTTTATCTATATAAAAAATACATAGTGGAGAACCCATGATGAATTGTCTTTTTCTCGATTCCTACCAAGATTCTCTCCCCTAGTGCGGTTGCAACGACTCTTGTCTGTGAGCTCGATACTGGCTCGAGCTCGGTATTGGATCGAGCCCTCGACCTTGGTTCGAGTTCAACTCTGACTCGGAGTCTCGATATTCGGGGTGAGTGTTGGTCGGTCTATGTATCTTCGATAATCTCCGTTTTGCCTCGTAGTTCGATTCGGATATGAGCTCGATAATGATACCGATCTTGTAGTTGATTGGTCTTAGAGCTCGAAGCTCGACGCCCATACTTCGGACCTCGATCCGTCGTCACGTAGATACCCTTTGATCGAAGTATTATCACCTCGACCAATCCATATGACTGACTTAATCGGTTTTGACCGTACACAATGAGTTTGACTTATGTGCAGTAACAAGATAAGATTTTTTATACTATCCAATTGACATAATTTGCAACAGCAGATAAATCTGCATTATACTGCAAACAAGCAGAATCTGGTAATTAACCTATCCCAGTTTTATTATTAAAAAAAAGGGAAGAAATTCAAAAATAGCCAGATTTATAAGTGGTAATTAAAAAATAGCCACAGTTTTAAAAGTAATCGATATTTAGCCACTTTTCATGTAAAGATAAATCTGAACAAAAATACTGTTCAAAATACGAAAAATATTCTAGCATAATATACTGGAACTTCAGCATAATATACTGGAGTTCCAGTATAATATACCGGTCCAGCATAATATGCTGGAAGTTCATACACAGGTGCTCCAATCTCCAGTATATTATGCTGAAACTTTTCGCGTATTGGAGTTCCAGAATAATATGCTGGAAGTTCATACACAGGTGCACCAATCTCCAGTATATTATGCTGGACCGATCCGTGTTGCAGCAAAATAGTGGTTATTTTTCAATAACTTTACAAACGGTGGCTATTTTTAAATTATCGGTCCGAAAACTGGCTAGCCCATGCAATTTTTTTTTTAAAAAAGAGTCTAGCAATAAGTAGCCCACTGGCCTTAAATTGGACCTTTAAATTAAGGGATCTTTACACACATACCGGTCATATTCATTATTTATTTTTTCTAGCTATATACATAAATTATACATAATTATACACAAATAATACATAAGTTATGTATATATTATACTTCCACATGCTATTTTTAGTTTAAGCGATTGGGTGAGCGTCTATTTGGGTTAATTCTGGCAAACGATTTCATTATAGCAAATTGTGGGCCTATCGAATAGGACAGGGGTAAAAACATAATTAGGCAATACAGTCAACACTCTCTATAACAACCTCGTTTGTTCCGATTTTTTTTCGCTTTTATAGTAAATGGCTGTTATACACCTATAACAACATTTGACGTTTAAATATTTTTTGGCTGTTATAGATATAAATTATCCAAAAATCAATTATTTTTTCTTTTTTAATGTTATATATAAAAGATAAGAAAATTATTCAAATTTAAAATCTCAAAAGATATGCATATTTCACTAGTTAAATATTGAAGAAAACTAATACATTATTACTAAATTCATAATTAAATGTATAACGATTTAAACTCTAAGGCAGACATTTTAAAGCTATCTAGAAAAATAAATTCTTTCAAGATTGATGGAAGCACTTTGTAGTTGTAGCTTGTTTTGTTGATTTATTCTCTTACTAGCGATATAATACTTGAATTGGCGAAGATTCATTTCCAAATTTTCAGCAAAAAGCTGTCTGATAGCTTTCCCTTGAAGACAATCTAAGAGATTAACAATTAAATTTTCTATCTAAATATTTGGAATTTGTCCCATGAAAAAAAATATCATGTGCAAATCTTCAAATCTTATATCTTATGCAAGATAGAAACTTTGTTCAATGGAAAAGATTGTGTGCATATTTTTAAAACTATTATTTGTAATCTTAATGATTCTATATGGCTGTTAAAGATGAGTAATTTTACTAAGAGCGCTGCTATAAATACGACCATTGCTGTTATAGGTAAAAAGCTGTTATAGAGAGGTAAATATAACTTTAAAAAATCGATTCTGAGAAAAAATTGCCTTTTATAGTGAATGACTGTTATATAGGGATGCTGTTATAGAGAGGTCTGACTGTATTTAAGTTTTTTTTTTCAAAATCCTAGCAGGAATTAGTAATAATTAATAAACCTAGCAACTAATTAATTACACTCCTGACCGAAACATTTAATTTTGCGCCATAAATCAAGTTTTCACATGTGTGAGTAGATTCCAATCAAACAATGGATTCTTTATTTGACAGAAAATCAGTCATATT
The DNA here is from genome assembly GCF_000715075.1 of Nicotiana tabacum. NCBI lineage: Eukaryota > Viridiplantae > Streptophyta > Magnoliopsida > Solanales > Solanaceae > Nicotiana > Nicotiana tabacum. Next base: position 9,951,444 of record NC_134101.1, on the reverse strand, counting down.
AATTACTGAAAATTAGTCCTATTAATACTTATCTCTACCAAAATGTTTGGTCAGATTATATAGCCCATTTAATTAACCTTCAATACAAATCTCTCTTCTACACATCACAGCCAAAAAGTCTGTACGAATCCTCCAAAGGAAAGTAGCACTTAATTTAATTTTCTAGTTGTTATTTTTGTTTATAGGAAGAAAAATATAATTAGATTAATAAAATATTATAAATATTTTGTGGATCTGTAAACTAAAAGTTGTTTCCATAGTAAATGTGTTTGTTTCAATATCCTAATAGTATATTTATAAACACATATATTATGTTATTGTGTGTACATTGTCACACCTCCTTTTTTCCGAAGGGATATGAGAGTTTTTCCAATTAAAGTGACATTAATCGAAATGAGATTATTTATTTAATTTCAGAGTCGCCACTTGAGATAATTTTATGGTGTCCCAAGTCACCTGTTTATTTTAAATCCTAAATCGAGAAAGTTTGACTCTGTTTTAAAGTCCGCAAAACCATAAGACCGGGTAAGGAATTCTGTTAACTCGGAAGAAGGTGTTAGGCATTCCCGGGTTCCGTAGTTTTAGTATGGCCGCTTTAATCATACCTGCCTTAATTAAATTGTTTAATTACCCATTTTTAGAACCTATGTATATTTTACTCTTTACCGCTTTTAATTATGGAATTATCTTTGAAACGGACTACATGCGTGTAAATCCGTTTTGTTTGGCGCGCTAAAATCATGTCACGCGTACGTGTACACAATTAATCACGCTTTATTATTTATCAAGATTGTTTTTGGCCAAAGTTGTACGAACGCGTACTTTGATTTATTTTAGGAAATTATAACTATGTCACGCGAACGTGTACATAAACACGATAATTTATAAGTCGTGCCTAAAACATGCTAGCGCATTCATGATTGTTCATTTCCGTAATTATGGAATAGTTACGGAAAAGTGTAATAAATTAGTTATGGAAGGGTAGGATTCTTTTGGCCTGTTCATCACTTTTAGTATTTCTAAACCACTCAATTTATTCAAAGGAAATTAGGTACATAAATGAAACAATATACCAAGTCAGAATTTTGAACGTTCAATTACAGTTATTCGAGAATCATGAGCCAAAGTAGCTGGAATACTAGATTGGGATCACATTCAATAGTGTGGCATATTGTCAAACATTCTATTTATCGAATTGTCTCTCTCTCTCTCTCTCTCTCTCTCTCTCTCTCTATATATATATATATATATATATATATATATATATATATATATATATAAATCTGTGAAGGCACGCCCAGCACCACAACATATATATATATAAATCTGTGAAGGCACGCCCAGCACCACAACATTTGAAAAGATTCAACTTAAATATTCAAATTTAAACACTTAACAAAGCAATTAAATGAAGAAGATCTAGTAGCCAATCACAATGAATACACCAAAATTAGACATGGAGTCAGCAAACTATTTAGGCCTTCATTCATACCATTAATAGAGGATTACAAGTGAGCAATCACGTACCTAGCGGCAGATGAAATGAAACAAACTTCAAAAATCAAATAAAGGTCAGAAAACTCCCAGGACGAAGCTCGGCAAAAAAAAAAACTCCAGCAAAAGCAACCAATTTCAACCTTTATTGATGAACGTGAACTTTAAATTACAGCAGCTCAATTATCGGACAGCTTTCAGACGGAGCCTTTCGAATCGCGGAAACCTCAGGCGATCAACCAAAGCTCTAGCGAGACCCACTTGTCGCGCCGAACTCGAACCCGACTCAAGAAAATCGACCAAGCTCCAGTAGTTTCGGAGGTGGTTTGGGGTGTTTAATGCTAAGCTCACCGGCGGGGGCGAAGATGGAGAAGGGAGGTGGCTGCTGGTTTAATTTTTGGATAGGAAGAGATGGTTGAAAATTTTCTTTTTAAGGAAATTGGGGGAAGGGGTCTGCCGTTGCCTTTTTTGGAAAATCAGGTGAGAGCTCTCTTTTTCGTCTGTTTTTGTGTGTGTGTGTTGCGGCTGATTTCTCCTAGAATTTGAGGATGAAGATCAGAAGTCTCCGTCGTTGAAGCTTAAGGGAATTATCAGCGAGTGGCCGATTTTGTGAGTTCTGAGTTACGACGAAGGGTCCAAAGAGATACCTCTTGGGTGCTTTAGAATTAAAGGTTGGTTAGAGTTTGGTTATAATTAGGTTGAAATATGGGTGTAAGAATTGACATGAGTTATTAGATTGGAGTATAATCGATGACTAAGATTAAATCTTGTATTTAAGTGGAGAGTGACTAATGGGTTGGGAAGAATGAATATTTGTCTTGTTGGACCATTAAAATTCGAAAATGAGCTCCCAATTGACCCAAATTCAATTCTTTCTCATTGAACAAAAATAAAAATAAAAATATTACCAAAATATACTTATTAACAGGAGAAGAAGTATTATAAAATTATTTTTGTATTTTTAAACTTATATTTTTTTAAATTAAAATTAAAAGTTGACTGAAATCCTATTAAAATGAAAATAAGTAAATACTTTTAAAAGTTGCGCGGGGCAAAACTTACGTGCTTACATACATAATGTACATCAAATATAAATATATAACATATCACATATACGGAGTATATATTTCAAATGTCAAATATACGTAAATAATATATGGATCTCATCAAGAATATATAATTTGTACATTAAATATACATAATACATATATCGAACATGTATATTTGTTTATACAACATGTATATAAAATTATACGTTGAATATACATAAAATAAGTTCGGTATAGGCAAATATATATATATATATATATATATATATATATATATATATATATATATATATATATATATATATATATATATATATATATATATATATATATATATATATATATATATATATATATATATATGTAATTCTAAAGAGAGAATTTATGCAAATGTTGAAATTGTATTCTCCAATCTGAATGAATAAAATGTATTGTACAAGCTATATAATATTCACATATATCTTCCACTAACTACCTAACCTCTATCTGCTTTTGTACATGTGTGTAAAGAAAGAAGAGAGAAAATACAAAATTAATGACATCCAACTGTTATCCAATGGACTAAAACTAACGAGTGAGATGAGAGAACTAAATGGAGATTGTTGCACTGGATCATGACACATGGAGAGCTACAATAAAAGAGCCCCAACTCTGTATCTCACAACCATTAGCAGTATAACCTAGCCGCCTTCAACCTGTATCCACATCTGGAGATGCAACATCTCCAACACCCCTACCCCCCAAGTTGGGAGGGAGAGAAAGAACGCCCAACTTGCCCAGTAAATCCCAATGAAGAGGCCCAGAAAGGGGCTTAGTGAAGAGATCGGCCAACTGTGAGTGAGAGGGAATAAATGACAAAGAGATAAGGCCGACCTGGAACTGCTGCCTCAAGAAATGGCAATCAAGCTCAACATGCTTGGTGCGCTCGTGAAAGACAGGGTTTTTGGCGATATGGATGGCCGCCTGACTGTAAGAGTGGAGAGCAACTGGTAAATGGGGCGGAATGGAGAGATCATCAAGTAAACGGACAAGCCAAGTAAGCTAAGCAACTGCATGACGCATAGAGCGATACTCAGCCTCCACGGAAGACAAAGAAACAGAGGGTTGTTTCTTTGATTTCCACGAGACCGGACACCCACTAAGACTGATGAAGAAACCACTAATGGAACGCCGAGAATCAGGGCAAGAACCCTAGTCAGAATCACAAAAAGCAATAAGCGCAAAGGAAGGAGAATTAGACATAAAAAGCCCCAAACCAAGGTCATGAAGAAGGTAGCAAAGGCAATGTTTGGCAGCAGCAAGATGAGGAACATGAGGTGTCTGCATGAACTGGCTTAGATGCTGGACTGCAAAGGACAGATTTGGGCGCGTGTGAGTCAATAAATTCAACTTCCCCAACAAGCGGCGACACAAAGTAGGATCAGACAAAACATCACCCTGATCAGCATGAAGTTTGCACGAAGGATCCAAAGGGGAACTAGCTGGAGACAGACCATAACAATCAAATTCAGAAAACAGCTCCATAGTGAATTTTGGTTTGCTCAAAATCAGACCAGAATCAAGGCGAAATACTTCCTCCCTAAGAAGTAAGATAAGCATCCCAAATCCTTAATTTTGAATTATGATTCTAAAAATGCTTAAGCTCATTCAACTCTTACATGTCATTCCCCGCTAGAAGTATGTCATCGACATAAACGGCCACCAAAGAAATAGAGGAACCAGCCTTTTTATAAAAATGAGAGTAGTCATTTAGAGAATAAGTGAATCCTTTAAAATTCAAGGCAGATGTCAATCTAGCATACCACTGCCTTGAGGCTTGACGAAGCCCATATAGAGACTTTTTTAGGCGACAAACCATGTTAGGTGCAGGAGGCAGTAACCCAACAGGGAACTTCATATACACCTCCTCGTGCAAATCGCCATGTAGAAAAGTGTTATTAACATCCAACTGATACAATCCCCAATTCTTCTTCACTGCCAAGGCTAAGATACACCGGATGGTGGTCATTTTATCCACATGGGAGAAAGTCTTTGTCAAATCAATTCCTTCCCTTTGTATGTCCCCTCTAATAACCAGCCGAGCTTTTAATCACTCCAAGCTACCATCAGACTTGAGTTTCACCTTGTAAACCCATTTATAAGGTTGTGCCTTGCTACCTTATGGTAAAGGAACCACTTCCCAGGTCTCATTAGTGACTAAGGCATCAATTTCCTTGGCCATAGCTTCTTGCCAGCCTGGATGCATGGCTACCTTGAAATATGAGGAAGGCTCTTGAATAAGGGGAAGAGAAGTGAGCAGTTTTTGGTTAGGAGAAGATAATGCACTGAAAGAAAACTGCATAGGAGAAATAGGAGGGAGAAAACAAGGAGTGAAAACATGAGTTAAATGAACTGCACCACAAATATAGTCACCTAGGTAAGCAGGTATTTTGTGATTCCTCAAGGACCTGTGCAAGGTAGTCTCAACAGGAGGTGTTGATTGTGGTGAAGAAAAAGAATAGTCAGGAATAATAGGAGAAGGAGAAGTAAGATAGGAAGGAAAGAAAAAGAAGAAGAAGAAGAAGAAGACTGTAAGGAGGAACTGGAAGGAGAAAGAGTAGGAGAGGATTGGATTGAGGAAGGAGTAGGAAGCATAGGAGAATTAGGAAAGAAATGACTAGAGGGCAGAGGAGAAGATGAAACAAAAGAAGGAGAATAATCATCTGAATAACCAAACTGGGATGAGATGAGCATAGAATAATCAGAAGAAGATTCTGTAGGAAATAGAGGGTAATGAAACTTAGTCTATGGAATAGAGAATGGAAGAATTGATTGATGAAAGATGATATTTCTGGAAGTAAAAATATTTCTAGTTTGTAGGTCCAACAACTTATATCCCTTCTTCCCAAAAGGGTATCCAATGAATACACAAGCAGTTGCCCTAGGATCCAATTTCCCTCTATGATGTGGTAGAGTAAAGGCAAAACATAAGCACCTAAAGTATTTGAGTAAGCTGTAATTAGGAGGCTTCTGAAATAAAATCTTATAGGGTATTTTATAGTGAAATAGTTTAGAGGGAAACCTATTGATGAGAAAAGTTGTTGTTAGTAGACATTCTCCCCAAAAAGCAATAGGGACTTTTGAATTAAAAAGAAGGGCTCTACAAGTTTCCAATAAATGTTTGTGTTTTTGTTTAACAATGCCATTTTATTCAGGGGTACCAACACATGACGTTTGGTGTAAAATGCCCTTAGAAGCAAAGTAAGTGATGGCTGCAACACTGATCCCTCGTTCAAATGCATTGTCAGACCTTATGGTCTTGACTTTGGTATCAAATTTTCTCTCAACCATAGAAAGAAAAGATTGACGTACTGTAAAAGTATTACTCTTAGTACTAAGCAAATATGTCCAAGTACCGCTACTATAGTCATCAACAATAGTAAGAAACTACTTAAATCCATCATGCGTAGGTGTTTTATAAAGCCCCCAAGTGTCTATGTAGATAAGTTCAAAAATATGGAAGGTAGAAGTGGTGCTATTAGGAAAAGGAAATTTGTGTTGTCTAGCCATAGAACAGATGGTACAAAGAAAAACAGCCTGTGTGGAATTAGATTGTGTGCAACCAGAGATATGTCTCATAGAAGAAATAGGTAAATGACCAAGTCTTACATGCCATAAACTGTCACAAGAAACCACAAAACTACTCATAGAATGTGAAACATTAGATGTAGTAGAAGTATTCACAATGGAAGATGGAATGACTGATTCAATTTTATTTTCTATGTACAGGGAATCAAAAAAATAATGTGTGGAGTAGAGAAGATATAGTCCAGCTATGACATCACCAAGAACTATAGGCCTGCTCAAGGAAAGGTCCTACAAGAAATAGAAAGAATCAGAAAAGGTAAGAATGGATTTAAATTATGTGCATAATCTGTGAACAAACATGAGATTGAATTTAAATCTGGAACTAGCAGGACAATGTGTAGAGTCAACTTAGGGTGTACTGTAACTTGTCATGCATGTGTTACTTTTACCCTTTGAGAATTAGGAAGAGTGACATTCATAGGAGTAGGAAGGACTTTAATGTTTCTGAGAATACTGGGGTCAAAAGACATGTGTTCAAAGGCTCCAGAGTCAATGGTCCAAAAATGACTCTTAGTGTTCTTAAAAAAAATGATAGGAGCATGCAGAGATGTACCAGCACAATTGGCATTCACATTGACCTCAAAATTTGTTGCTGCCCGTTCCCCAATTTTAATATGTTGAAGTAGTTTCATCAGTTGTGTAAGTTGTTCTTATTTAATACCAATTGTTGCTTCTGTTTTAAACAAGGTGAGTTGCTCTGATGGTAAGCACCCTCCACTTCCAACCAAGAGGTTGTGAGTTCGAGTCACCCCAAGAATAAGGTGGGGAGTTCTTGGAGGGAAGGATGCCGAGGGTCTATTGGAAACAGCCTCTCTATCCCAGGGTAGGGGTAAGGTCTGCGTACACACTACCCTCCCCAGACCCTACTAGTGGGATTAAACTGGGTTATTGTTATTGTTGTTTGTTGCTTCTGTGTCATTGTTGTGAAATTGTCCTACACCTTCATCTCAGAAAACAACATGACCTTGAATAGAATTTTGTGGCCTTCTTTACCTGTTATTGTTTCTAAAGTTTTACTGTTGAGGATAGCCTTGAATTTTAAAATATTTCTCAATACTATGACCTGGCTTCTTGCAGTAGTTACAGAATAACCCTTTCATGTATTCCTGATTATTCTTATAGCCATATCCACCAAAATAATTTCCAGCTTGAGAATTATTTCCACCAGAGGAGCTCCTAGGCTGACTAGCAAAATTATTAAAGTTTTCATGTGCTTGGTTGAATTTCTGTGTTATGGCAGCAAAAGAACTGGAGTCACTAGGATAGTGATCAATCTATATTGAATTCCCCTTTGTCTCTCCTCTTGAAGCAGTAAGTAATAAGCTCTGTCAATTGTTGGTGATGGTTGTATCATCATGATGTTTCCTCTTACCCCCAGTGTATGTCTCATTTAGTCCTATTAGGAAATTCACTAATTTTTGCCTTTCTTCAAGGGCATAGTTCTTTTCAAGTGAACCACATTTACAATCTACACAAACACAAACAGTTCTAGCATCAAGTAATTCTATCTCATCCCATTAGCAATATTGTTTGAACTTTGAACTATTTCTAAGAGTTGTTTTTGTAATTCAAAAGACTGAGCTAAATTCGATTTTTCGTACCTTTCCTCCAATTGTGTCCACAGAATTCTAACTAATTTTGAATGAATTACACTAGGTCTGATCTCGCTGGTCAAGGAATTTAGGACCCAAGAAAATACCATATCAATACATCGGATTCAATACTTCAAGTCAGGTGAATCATCCTTCGGCTTGCCCAAGCTTCCATCGATGAAACATAGTTTGTTTTTGGCTGATAATGCAATTAAAATGGATTTTCTCCAAGCGCCATATCCAGATCCATCAAACGGAGGTGAAACCAAAGCTAGCCTAGGCGAATCAGAGGCATGAAGATAATAATGATGATCATGAACAATTTTTGCTGGTATTGCCATTTTCAGTGGTAAATCAACAGAAAGTGAAGGAATAAAACCTAAAAATCTCAAGGGAAATTGTGAAACAAAAATTCAGAATCGAAACTATATGAAATCTAATTTTCAATATTGATCACAGTGTTGTATTGTGATAAAAAATCAAACATAAACCAGATGAGATTGGAATCGAAATTGAGCTGGATCATTCCAAAGCTCTGATACCATGTTGAAATTCTAGAGAGAGAATTTCTACAAATGTTTGAAATTGTATTCTCCAATCTGAATGAATAAAATATACTGTACAAGCTATATAATATTCATGAGTGTCTTCCACTAACTACCTAACCTCTAACTGCTTTGTACACGTGTGTAAAAAGAAGAGAGAAAATACATAATTAATGACATCCAACTGTCATCCAATGGACTAAAACTAACGGGTGAGATGAGATAACTAAATGGAGATTGTTGCACTGGATCATGACACATGGAGAGCTAAAATAAAAGAGCCCCAACTATCTCACAACCATTAGCAGTGTAACCTAGCCGTCTTCAACCTTATCTAAATCTGGAGATGTAGCGTCTCCAACAATATATAGAGGGTGATTTTGTTTAGATCCCGATAATCCACACAGAGTCGTAAACTACCATCATGTTTCTTTTGGAATAGCACAGGGACCCGTATAGGGACTTGGAGGGTACGATGATCCATGTATCTAGCATTTCTATCAATTATCTCCGAAGCTCGGTGAGTTCGGGTTGTGACATTTTGTACGGCGCCCGGACAGGTGGCTTCGCACCGGTGCCAACTCAATCGGTCCACAGTGCGCCTAGGTGAGAGTCTCTTTGGCATGTCTTGTGGCATGATTTCTTCAAATTTCAGTAGCAGCTCCTTCACGGGTGAAGGAATGGGACCCGAGGAGCATTCTATATCTTCAATGCAGACACGTTACCTAAGGCAATCCAAGCATCAGAGTGCCTTGGGGATTATAAAGTGGAAGCCCGGAAGGATAGGCCTCAACAGCCTGTCCGAGGAGGATACAAAGGGGGCCAGCCGAACACTGGTAGCCCTAGCAGAAGTGGAGGAGACCGGAGTGCAACCAAATCTAAGGCTCCCTCCTCATGCAGTACTAGCACTTCATCTAACAACAACGATCGGGGGAGGAAACTCCCCTTAGGATGCCGTCATTGCGGCAGACCATATTGGAATAATGAATGCCCACATGCACAGATGAACACCCATCAAGCTTTTGATGATGGGACGGATGACGACGCAGATGATGCGGACCAGACTGAATCAGTAGGTGCATTCAATGCAATTGTTGGTTCTATTTCTGAGTCCTTAGCGGGACTAGTGCTGGTATCCGTAAGAAGAAGGACCCCTGCCTAATCACCAAGAAAGGAAAAAAAGAAGGCAAATGAGAGGACTCCTCTTAAACAAGAGAGGACCTTAATGTTCGTCGACATGAAGGTAAATGGCAAGCCCATTCTGGCGATGATAGACACGGGATCTACCTACAACTACTTAGCCTCGACTCAGGTGGAGCGCCTTGGCCTAGTTGTATAAAATGGCAGAGATCGTGTCAAGGCTATCAACTCACCTCCTCAGCAGTGGGTGGAATAGACAAAGAAGTACCAGTGAAGCTTGGCCCTTATAAAGGAAAATTCAACCTGCATGTGGTGATCATAGATAACTTCGAGTTTATAGTGGGGTTGGAATTCCTGAGGCAAACCAACACCATGCCCGTACCATATGTAGACATGCTAATGATAATGGGGACAAATAGGGCCAATCCCTGCATTATTCCGTGCATGCTTATGAAGATGGCCGCCGAGAACATCTATGCCTTGCAGTTGAAGAAGGGGGTCAAAAGACATGAACCCACGTTCCTGGCTACCCTCTGCATTGAAGATATAGAACGCTTCTCGGGTCCCATTCCTGCACCCATGAAGGAGCTGCTACTGGAATTTGAAGACATCATGCCACAAGACATGCCAAAGCGACTCCTGCCTAGGCGCACTATGGACCATGAGATTGAGTTGGCACCGAGTGCGAAGCCACCTGCCCGTACACCGTACAAAATATCACAACCCGAACTCACTGAGCTTCAGAGACAATTGGCAGAAATGATAGACACAGGGATCATCGTACCCTCCAAGTCCTCATACGAGTCCCCTATGCTATTCCAAAAGAAACATGATGGCAGTTTAGGACTCTGTGTGGATTATCGGGCTCTAAACAAAATTACCGTGAAGAACAAGTACCCTATTCCGCTAATGCCAGACTTGTTCGATAGACTGGGTGGTACGACGATGTTCACCAAAATAGACTTGAGGACAGGTTATTGGCAAGTTTGGATTGCCAAGGGTGATGAACACAAGATGACCTGCGTGGCAAGATATGGGTCGTACGACTTCCTAGTTATGCCATTCGGCTTGACTAATGCACCATCCATATTTTTCACCCTGATGAACCAAGTCTTCCAAGAATACATTGACGAATTCGTGGTGGTATACTTGGATGACATTGTGGTATATAGCCAGACACTGGAAGAACACCTGGAGCACTTGCGGAAGGTCCTAGCCCGATTGCGGGAGCACGAATTATATGTAAAGCTATCCAAGTGCTCATTTGCTTAGAAACAAATTGGCTTCCTCGGATATGTCATCGAGGAAGGGCAGATCAAGAGGGACCAACAGAAGATTCAAGCCATCACAGATTGGCTGCCGCCTAAGGATATACAGGCCTTAAGGTCGTTCCTTGGCCTATGCAACTTCTATCGGCGATTTGTGAAAAATTACTCCCTCATTGCAGTACCACTGACATAACTTCTCAAGAAGGTCACACCCTAGGATTGGGGACCCAGGCGAGTAGAGGCCTTCAACGCATTGAAAGCGGCTATGTCTAGTAGCCCCGTCTTGGCTCTTCCTGATTTGGCCAAGCCATTCGAGGTACAAACGGATGCCTGCGACTATGCCCTTGGTAGGGTCCTGCTACAAAAAGGGCATCCCGTAGCGTACGTGATCCAGAAACTGAAGGATGCAGAGCGGCGCTATGCCGCTCACAAGAAAGAATTATTGGTTGTCATTCATTGCTTACGCCTTTGGAGGCATTATCTACTGGAATCCCGTTCGTGGTCAAGACAGACAACACAGTTGTTAGACATTTCATGACCCAGCCGAAGCTGAATGGTCGACAGGCTAGGTGGCAGGAACACCTAGCGGAATTTTACTTCAACCTGGAGTACCGAAGTGGGAAGACTAATCATGTTGCTGATATGCTCAGTCGGAGAGCTGATCTAGCATCAGTGTGCCTACTCGCCATCCTAAGGGGGAGTGAAGTAACCACCACCATAAAAGACCAAATACAGGATCTACTCATCAAGGATCCTGCTGCTCAGTATTTGGTTGACTTGGTAGGACAGGGCAAAACTCGCCAGTTCTACACAGAAGATGGTTTCCTGAAAGTGAAACGGAACCCACTTTATGTTCCTAAAGGAGTAGATCTGTGAAGGACTCTTCTGGCGGAATGCCATGATACTTTGTGGGCCGATCATCCCGGTGAAGAACGCACCATGGAATTACTTCGCCATGTATATTATTGGCCTTAAATGACAGATGACATCGCTCGGTATGTGAAGACTTGTCTAGTATGCCAGAAGGATATGTCAGACTGCTTGATGCAAACAGGACTCTTGGAACCACTAGCTGTCCCAAAAAGACCTTGAGAAAGTGTTTCCCTAGATTTCATCACCGGATTGTCCAAGGTCGGAGATCTCACAACTATCCTAGTTGTGGTGGATCGGTTTTCCAGGTATGCTACCTTTATATTGTCCCCATAATATATATCAGCAGAAGAAACAGCTCGACTCTTCTTCTCTCATGTCGTCAAATATTGGGGCCTGTCTAAAGACATCGTTAGTGATCGCGACTCACGCTTCACTAGCAACTTTTGGACCCAGCTCTTTAAGTGTCTCGGGTCAAAATTGAGTCATAGCTCAAGTTTTCATCCGCAATCTGATGGCCAGACGGAGCGATTCAATGGCATGCTAGAGGAATATCTCCGCCACTTCGTAACCGGATCGCAGAAGAACTGGGTGAAACTTTTGGATGCTGCTCAGCTGTGTTTCAATTCACGAAAGAGCTCTAGTACCCACAAAAGCGCTTTTGAAATTGTTACTGGACAACAACCGCTACTCCCACACACTGTGAATGCACTAAACATGTCAAAATCTCCTCGAGCTGCTAGCTTCTCAAATGAAGGAAAATTTGGAGATAGTGCGGAGCTATCTTGTCACAGCCCAAAAGCGGATGAAGAGGCATGCTGATCAAAATCGTCGCTTTGTTGAATACCAAGTAGGAGACAAAGTGATGCTCAAAATCCCAAAGAGGTACTTGTTTGCAGGGGTCCATGACCCTCGCCTATTACAAAAATATATTAGACCCTTGTCCATTGAAAGGCACATTGGAAAAGTTGCATACCGGGTGAATACCCCAGCTTGGTGGAAAATCCATCTAGTTTTCCATGTCAGTCTCCTAAAACCTTTTCGAGAAGATATGGAGGATCCTTCACGGAGCCAACTCACAGTACCCAGTATTCAAGGCCCCCATTCAACCGGGAAAAGGCGTGTTGAAGCTATTCTTGATGATCGAGTGATTCACGCCTCAAGGAAAGATCACCAAGAGTTCTTGGTGAAATGACAGGGATGTGATGCAGAGGAGAATACCTGGAAGAGGGGAACAAACCTCAAAGCCTACAAGAGCCTACTTGATGATTATCTTGCAAGTAAGGCGCCGAGGACGTCGCCAACTCAGGTGGGGGAGAATGTCATAGGCGACTTTCCAGCCATGCCCCATGACCCCTTGGACGCGCCCCGTGTTGTCCTGGCAAGCCCAGAGCCACGGTCGGCCCCGTGGTCTTGGCAGCTCCAAGTGACAAGCGCGCATGTGCCTCTGTCGCCCCACCTCTAGCCATCGCCAGCGCCCAGCCACAGGCAGACGCCAACAACGCCGCGCGCGCAGACCCTGATGCTAAAGACAAAGTTACTGCCAACAGACATGTTTCTACCTTGTAGAAGACTAAATCATTTTCATTGTAAATATAGAGTAGTTTTACTGTATTTTCTTTAGGTGTGCTTCTACAACTTATTTAGGTCAAGTTATGTCACTTTAGTTTATTTTTTTAAAGCATTATTAAGGGGGATCAAGAGCAATTTGTTAGGGAAACTTTCATAAAAATAGTAAGTTTAGATTAATGATGAGAGAGAAATATGTATAAATTAATAAGGTTAAAAATAAATCCATCTATATTATTATAAAAACATGAATATTCCACGCTAAATGTTGGATGACAAAAATATCCTTAAAATATTGACCGACTTTTATGCCCTTAAATAGTTAAATAATTTATTAAAAGATATCGTACAAAATAGTAATATATAAACTTTACCTAAATAGATGTTGAATTGAACTAAAATTCAGACTAACATGAAATTGTATGGACTTATACTATATTAATCCATTTTGACTTTCTATACGTAAAACAAACTACAAAATTAGCTTCTTTCTCAAAGAGTGCTAAGTTCATCATTCCAGAGGATTAGGAATATTGAGCTTTGGCACTAAATTTCTGCAAAGCAGTTGGACTCTATTCATTGGTCCGTCTAAAATATGCTAAGAGATCTCTTGCCATTGGTATATGAAACGAGATCTATTATTTATATTTTGTTGTTCTGACTTTAATCTTCTGTGTTATATTGACAATGTGATCTCACCATATTGGTTTTTATGAAGTTTTATTATCTTAATTTATATAGCTTGCAGTTCAAAATATAACTTGGATGATATGGTGAATTGACTTTATTATTGCAGGTACTAATTAGTCTGATGGTTAGACTGAATATTATGAGTGAAGAAACTGATAGAGGTTCTGATCTAAATTTTCTAACGAGTTACTAGCCTACGTATGAAAGTTGACAATTACAAGGTTTATCAAGGAAAAGCAAACTCATAATTCACACTTTCTCCCAATTAATTTATATCAAAGTCCTTGACACATTAGTTTTGAGTATGATCAATCTTCTTTTTATGTTCTATTACCTATCTTCGCCATTGAATTACTGATCCTGCTGTTGCAATATCGATATCGTGATGTAATCAAATTAAGATGCTTTCTAATTAGAATTTATTTAGAGGAGGATATTGGGATCTTTGACTAAGAAATAAAATTCATAATGAAATGTTCATGGTGTGAATATATTAGCTAAGCAGTGACATCTTTGACATCTTAATAAGCTGCATGAAATTAATTTTTTTTTTCGTGATAAGAGTTAGTCGAATTTATTGCTATATATCTCTAATATCTACTATGTCACGTTGCCTTTTTCATTTTCTGATCTTTCTCTTCTTAGTTCTAAGGTTTTATGTGCGAGGCACGTACATAGAGACTAGTACTATATTAAAAGCACGAAGGCCCTTAATGAAATATCGTTCGTCTTTTTTACCCCTTTAAAAGTATAGTTCACACTAGACAAAATAGTCATTTGATTAATTTTTTATATTTAGAAATAGTCATTTAATTATTTTTCTAATATTTAGGACTTTAAATTCAACTAAATTTTGTGTATTAAATCTTTCTTTATTTGAACCATGAAATGTATGTTATTTTTAAAAGAAATATAATAACAAATTGAACGGTAATTCTTTCCAAACATTTTAGGCAAAAAATTTAGTACTTCAATTCCTTTAACGTCTGGGATTCTTTACTTTCCATAGAGGAAAAAGATTCTTCAAATTGGTCTTTTTCATGAGTAATTTTTGGCGTGAATTTGGAACTTCAATAGGCAGAACACAATTTCAATTTGATAGACATCACTATTCTATTATTAGTAAATATAGAATTAAACGCAAAGGCCTAAATATTATAGGTCAAATTTTCGAGCAATTTTAGCTTCTTTTAGGTTTAGAAAATACATTAAATTCCACAAGAATTTATAAATCTAATAAAAATATTCTACACATTGACATAAGAAAATTCTTTACGTTTGAAACTGAAGTTAATTTTCACAAGAATTTATAAATCTTATAAAAGTATCCTGCTCAATCAACATAACAAAATCTTTTACGTTTGTAACTCAAGTTATTTTTTACAAGGATTATAAATTTATATATCTATATCTCTATCTATACTATATTAAAGGCACAAATGCTCTTAGCGAAATATCTGTGCTTATTATCTTTTAAAAATAAAATTCACAATGAATAAAATAATTATTTTATTAGTTTCTTAATATTTAAGATTTTAAAATCAACTATAATTTTAATTATTATAGTAGAAAATCCCAATATTTAAGACATTAAAATAAACTAAAAATTTCTTTTATAATTCAAAATCCCAATATTTAGGACTAAATAAACGAACTAATTTTGACGTTGAAATACATTTCAGGAATTCAAATTTCTAAGCTTTAATATCTCACCACTAAGCATTAGATTTGAATTCAAGACATTAAAGGCAAAAAATGAAGAGCTACAATTACTTTTTAATGTGAAGAAAAGGACTACTTTATTGATTCTTCTTTTTATTTTTCAAGTACTATTGATGTAACGACTCGACCGATCGTTTTGAGCATTTACACTTCGCTCGGTTGTTTGAGGGCATGAGTAGCTCCGTATGATTTAATATGACTAATGTGAATCGTCGATTTTGGTTTTCAGGTTATTCGGAATTGATTTGAAAGAACGATTCTCAGCTAGAAGCTTTAAATTTGAAAGAGCCAACCAAGTTTGACATTTTGTAAATTTGAACCCGGAACGGAGTTTTGATTGTTTCATTAGCTTCGTTGGGTGATTTCAAACTTAGAAGCACGTCCGGATTGTGATTCGGAGGTCCGTAGTTAAATTTGGTTCGAAATGGCGAAAATTAAAATTTTAAAAAGTTTGACCGGGAGTGGACTTTTTTATATCGGATTCGGATTGTGATTACGGGAATTGGAATAGTTTCATTATATTATTTGGGACTTGTGCGTAAAATTTAAAGTCATTCCGGATTGATTTGCTATGTTTCGGTACGAGTTATTGAATTTGAAAGTTCAAAGTTCATAGATTTCTATTTGAGGTGCGATTCATCGTTTTGATGTTGTTATGTGCGTTTTGAGGCCTCGAGTAGGTTCGTATTGTGTTATGGAACTTATTGGTATATTCAGACGGGGTCCCGAGTGACTCGAGTGAGTTTCAGATAAGGTTCAGATCATTTCATTGCATTTTGAATTTTTGCTAAGATTTGTGGTTCTGGTGTTTCCGCATCTGCGGAAGAGTGGGCGCAAATACGAGTCCGCAGATGCGGACAATTGGCCGCAGAAGCGTAGCAGGCTTGGTTGGAGGTCATCGCAGATGCGGAGGAGGAGTCGCACTTGCGAGTACGCAGAAGCGGAAATTATTCTGCAGGTGCGGTGTTTGCTGGGCAAGGCTATTTTTTGCAGAAGCGAAGTTTGTACCGCGGAAGCGTTGGTCGCAGATGCGACGAATTGTCCGCAAAAGCGGAATCGCTGGGGCAGAAGCTATATTATCGAGGGCTTTGGTTCTTTCTTCATTTTGGGAGCTATGGAGCTCGGATTGAGGCGATTCTTAAGTCAATTTTCACCATATGAATTAGGGTAAGTGTTCTCTACTCGGTTTTGGATATATTTTGTGAATCTACCTTTGTTTTTGGTAATTCGATTGTGAATTTTATAGAGGAAATTTGGGATTTTGGCCTAAAGTATCATAATATGAATTTTGAGTTTTGAACATCGAATTGGGGTCTGATTTGAGTGAAACTAGTATGGTTGAACTCGTAATTGAATGGGTTATTGAATTTTGTAAATTTTGTCGGATTTTGAGATGCGGGCCTGTGTTGGGCTTTTGATCGATTTTGGGATTTTGATTCAAGATTTGATCTTTTCGATCAGGATTGGTTCCTTTAGCATTGTTTGATGTATTTGAGTTGTTTTTGGTTAGTGTTTGAGCCGTTCAGAGGTCGGAACATGCGAGATGGCATTTTGGAGCATCGCTTGGCTTGCTCGGTTGGAATTGGCTTGTTCGAGGAAAGTAACTCTTCTAATCTTAGTGCTGAGGTTATGAAACCCCAAAATACGTGTTATGTGATTGGTATTGAGGTAACGCACATGCTAGGTGACGGGCATATGGGCGTGCACCATGTGAATTGAGACTCTGTTATTCCCATGGCACTGTATAGTAGTCCAACTTTGTTGATATCCGTATTTTCACCATGTGATAAAGTAGTTAAACTGTCAATCATACTAGATATTATGTTTAGGCATTATGCCGATACTGTTTGGACCCATAGTGGTCGTCTCTTACTGTCATCTCACTGATTTCATTGATATTTCATACACAGTCATATCTATGCACTCATACTATATCTGAGTCTCAGATATTATTTATTGATACATCATATCATTGTTGTCGGGCTAGTTTCATGACATTGTGAGCCAGTGAGTGAGACTGGAGAGATTCATGACTGAGTGAGACCGAGGGCCTGAGTGAGAGTGACATTTTGGGATCGGGTTGTACGCCGCAACATATTATATTGATTCTCTCTCTCTCTCTATATATATATATATATATATATATATATATATATATATATATATATATATATATATATATATATATATATATATATATATATATATATATATATATATATATATATATATATATATATATATATATATATATATATATATATATATATATATATATATATATATATATATATATATATATATATATATATATATATATATATATATATATATATCAGCAATATAGCACTTGGGCTGAAGGAGCTCCTCCGGAGTCTGCACACCCCCAGTGAGCGCAGGTAACTATATATATGTGGATCGGGTTGCGCGCCGCAACATGCCTTATGGTCATATATGGATCGGGCTGCATGCCGCAACATGTATTGTACATCATTGAGTGATTGAGTATGTTGAGCATTGAGCATAGTGAGAGAGAATGCGAGACAGTGAGATTGAGTACTCTGAGAGTGTGAGTACATGAGCTCATCATTGAGATGCATTGCATTTGACATGCGTACTTAAGATACATGCATAGAGATGCATTTCCTTCTGCTATCCGATTTTGGGGACATTTATGATTTTACCTGTATCTTGACATGTAGGCATAGAGAAGTACTTTCCTCATGCTATCTGAAAATGAAACATCTTACTATTTGTTGAAAGGAGTTTTGGGAAAAATCACAGTTTTCAAACTTACTCGTACTTTGGCTTTTTCGGTAAAAGATTTGGATTTTCACTGAGATACTTGAAAAGAAATGCCTACTTTTTTGGAACTGTGAACGAACCGAGCCTTTTATTTTTGAGATACTCTTTTGTTATTGTACTATGCTTGTCACGACCCAAAATCACACCATAGGAGTCGTGATGGCACCTAGTCTCTAAGACTAGGTAAACCGATTTCCATTGCATTTTTTGAAGCCATTTTTTTTTGGAATTAAATAAATAATCAAAACTAACAGCGAAAATAATTACAATATACAACCTCCCAAGACTGGTAGTACTGAGTCACGAACTCTAATTGAAGACCTAGAATGATCACGAGGACCGAATATACAATACTGTTTGATTACAAATTAACAGTGCAATAAAATAAAAAGACTCCAAGGGACTGCGACAACCAAGCAACTCTACCTTGAATCCTTACGATCCCGCTTTAACTCTGCTCAAGTCCGTTATCTTCAATACCTGGCTCTGCACAAACATGTGCAAAAGTGTAGAGTGAGCACACCACAGCGGTACCCATTAAGTATCAAGACTAACCTCAATGGAGTAGAGACGAGGTACAGTCAAGACACTCACTAGTCTAATAACCTGTGCAATATAATATACAAAATAATAGGAAACAAATAATCATAAAGGCAGGATAAAACAACCAGTGATATGCACAACAGACAACAAGAATACCATTAATATCACTCAACAATTAATAAACACAATTACACCCAATTAAATCAAGCCCTTCAAATAAATGTCTTTCACATAGTTCTTCCAGATAACTCTCTTTCAAATATAATTTTTTGAAATAATTATTTTTCAAATATAATTCTTTCAATAAATCTTTTCAAATATAATTTCCTCAAATAAATATCTTTCAAAATACAATTCTTTTATATAATACTTTCTAAGTAAAAATCTTTCCAAATAAATATTTTGAATATAATTCTTTCAATTAAAAAGTCACCATGTGACACCTCATTTCAAAATCATCAAAATATGGGTCTCAGCCTATTTTTATATTTTTCGTAAATACGGGTCTCAGCCCATTTTCATATTTCAACGGCACCTCGTGGCCATAATTAAATCATCATATCTGCCCGGTACCTCGTGTCCTCATTTCATATCACAACTGCACGGACAATTCACGTGCCAATATCCCCATTTCATATCATAATTCACGGCACCTCATGCCCACATTTCATTTTATAAACCGACTGGCAATAGCCACAGGCTCCCAATTTCAACATAAATCAGATTATTATCAATTTACTAACAACAAGACAAGTTGCACAAGGTATAAAAATAAACACAAAAAAATCATAACATCACATGAAAATTGTCAACACCACAACCCCACATCATCACATATCGTCCCTGACAATAGCCACCCTTATCGTTCCTATAGCCACCCTTATCGCTCCTATAGCCACCCTTATCGCTCCTATTGCCACCCTTGTCTCTCCGCCCAGACAATATTCTAACAAACACAATAGTGAAATGCCACCCTTATAACCACATAATATCAACGGTGAAATGCCACCCTTATCTCCCCAAAATAACAACTCACACAACACAACAATTTACACGGGAAATTATCACAGCAACATAATAAAATCAATTCATATCACAATTTGCCCAATGGCCACAACCAAATTCCAAAGATACGACAAAATCAATTAATTTGACAACAAATAGCCCAAGGCTCCACACAATGTATATAACACCCAAAAATAATCAATGGAGATAGAAATTACTCAACATAAAGCAAAGTCTTCATTAAATTCTAATTTTCAATAATTATATAAACACCTCTTCTTAAGCTCATTTAATTAATTATTTGCAGAGGAAAATTCATATTGGAATTAATTTCCAAGAAATATTAAACCAACAATACTCACGAAATTTCATAAATATTTCAAGTAACAATCACATCAAATTATCATATAAAAACAAATTCAACAATAAGGATTTAGGCATGGCAAACAGATGATTTGATAATTTTCCACAATTTCCCAATTTACTACACAAAAATGCCTAAGACTTTAATTCAATGAATTTTTGCACGTATAATCCCGAGTACGTACTCGTTACCTCGCGTACATAGCTTTTCACACTTCACAAATGGCACATAAGACTCAATGCCTAAGGGGTAATTCCCCCACTCGAGGTTAAGCAAGACACTTACCTTTTTGAAGTTAGACCGATATTCCAAAATAGTCTTCTTACTTGAATTGACCTCCGGACAGCTCAAATCTATCCAAATTAATTGTATAACTTCATTAAAATTCATCGAAAATAATTCTGGATAATAATGCGTCGACTTAAAATTTTATTCCAAAAAATCAACAAAAGTTAACGCGGATCCCGCCCCTCAGAACCCGAATTTATTTTCATAAAATCCGAACACCCATTCCGATACGAGTTCAACCATACCAATTTTATCGAATTCCAATAACAAATCGACCTCCAAATCTTAATTTTTTGTTTTCAAATCCCTAAGTTCAAACCCCTGATCTATACCTCAAAAACATGTAATCTAATCGGATTATTCGATGATAATTCAATATTATAGAGTAGAAATGATCACAAGGGACTTACCTCAAATTTTCCCATGAAAACCTTGCTAAACAATCGCCCAACCCGAGCTTGAAATGCCCAAAAATGGCAAAAGCTCGGAACCCCTATGTTTTTGTATTGCCAAGGGGTTTTCGCATCCGTGGTGATTTCTTCGCACCTGCGGCAAATGTTTCGCACCCGCTGTGAATTTTTCGCACCCGCGGCAAATGTTTCGCACCCGCGGCCTTCGCATCCGCGGTAAATTTTTCGCACCCGAGGTGCCTGGCCAGCCCATGAATTTTCTGCTTCCGCGACACATTTCTCGCATCCGCAAGCTCGCACCTGCGGCCCTTTTTCGCACAGGTGCGATCATACCAGATACCCAGCTGCTTCAACTCCTCCTCCAAATCCAAATTCGATCCGTTAGGCATTCAAACTCACCCGAGGCCCTCCGAGACCCCAACCAAACATACCATCAAGTCCTAAAATATCATACGAACTTAGTCAAATTCTTAAATCACATCAGACAATATCAAAACGATGAATCGCACCTCAAATCAAAATCTATGAACTTTGAACTTTCAAATTCTTTATCTTGTGCCGAAACACATCAAATCAATTCGGAATGACTTCAAATTATGCACACAAGTCATAAATGACATAACGGACCTATTCAAATTTCCAGAATCGGATTCCGACCTCGATATTAAAAAGTCAACCCCCCGGTCAAACTTCCCAAAAATTCAACTTCCGGCATTTCAAGCTTAATTCCACTACAGACCTCCAAATAATTTTCCCGACACGCTCCTAAGTCCAAAATCACCATACGGAGCTATTGACATCATCAAAATTCCATTCCGGAGTTTTTTTTTCAAAAGTCAACTCTCCGGTCAACTCTTTCCATTTAAGCTTCAAATTAAGGATTGTTCATTTGATTAAATTCTGATCAAACTCGACCACACCCGCAGGTCATAATACATATTGCAAAGCTGCTCGAGATCTTAAGTCATTGAACGGGGCCTAAATTCTTAAAATGACAAGTCGGGTCGTTACAATGCTGTCATGAACTGTGGTGGAATATTGGTGTTGTACCCGACCTTTTTGTTAGCTCGTCACTACTTTCAACCTAAGGTTAGGTTTGTTACTTATTGAGTGCATGTGGTCGGTTGTACTTATACTACACTTCTGCACCTTGCGTGGAGATGTTGACTACTGATGTTGCTGTGTTCGATGGGAGCTGGATTGAAGATGTACATGCGTCCAGGTTGTAGCTGCCTCTTGTTCGTGGTAGCCTTAGATCTATAAAACTCTGTTTATGTACTTTTCAAACAGACTATGTATTTATTTTATTTCCTCTTTGTAAACTCTATTCTTAGAAGCTCATGATTTGTACTACCAGTTCTTGGGAAAATGTGTTAGTTTTATATATCTTCTTTTAATTAATTGCCTTATTAATTTCATTGAAATTGGATAGTTGATAATTGTCTTACCTAGCGGGTTGGATTAGGTGCCATCACGACTAGTGGATTTGGGGTCGTGACAAGTTGGTATCAGAGCTCTAGGTTCATAGGTTCTACAAATCATGAGCAAGTGTCTAGTAGAGTCTTGCGGATCGGTATGATGACGTCCATACCTATCTTCGAGAGGATACAAGACATTTAGGAATTACTTCCCATCTTTCTTTCCTTATCGTGCGGTATTGATTCAGCTTGAAGCGTAACTCTTTGAATTCATTCCACACATTCGTATGCGCATGTGAGCGCTCAGTATTGGCTGTGCGCCGATGGCTTGTGATTCCATGGTTGAGGTGCGAGATGTGATTTTGGCGTGCTGATGATAGTCCAGTCTAGAGGACTTGAGGCCGAGTTTTGACGGTGGCTTGAGCACGGAGATTTCAGTTGTGTGAGCACGTATTTTTGGGACTTATATGTCCGGTGGTGTCCCTGTTAGAGGAATTTTTGATTGGATGACTATGGGGTGAGTATGATGAGACTGCGAAATGTGTTCAGATTGTTCGAATGTGATGAGAAGAGTTTACTTGAGATATATCAAGGACTATGGAGTGTTTGATTTCTGTCTTGATTTGGCGTATGGTCTCAAGTTATGGGTGTGTTGAGGGATATCTCATGATGTTTAGTTGTGGAGTGAAGTAGATTCTCATGTCTTGATGATAAGTTCAGAATCAAGAAGATTAAGTGATTGCGTAGTAGTCGTGACTGTGGAAGGATATAGAGAGATGTCTGTTTGAGGCAGAGCAGGCGAGTTATCTCGTGCGAGGTATCCTGAGGTTGTGTGGTCCTTATGATGTTTTGTAGAGAGTTCTCTTTTACCAGTGAATGATATATGTTGCAATTTGAGTTTGGATCACTTGTGGAAGTTGACTTGACTTTTACAAGGGTGAATGCGAGATTTTGCAGATGATTTGAGGTATTATATGGTTTGTGTTATATGGGCTTGCGAAGAATTTAGTTGAATTTCAGTGCGATATTCTGGCAGTAATAGAGTATGGGTATCGTGATGTTATCGAGTATTTTGATCTATGGCTTTGAGCCAAGTGGGGAGCCTGCTATTGACGAGTTGATTGCACGGCTATGTGTTGTATTGGTTTCAGTTTGGGGTATACTGGTGAATCAGTTATGACTTGCAGGGGTTGAGATTGAGGATGACTTGAGTAAGGGGATTTCTGGATACGAGTTGTATTACACTCTATGGGTATATGGGAATTATGGAATTATTAAGTAGTTAGTCATGAAAGATGTAGTGTACAAGGAGTACGAATTTGCTCGGTTGCTTAGGAGTGTGGGTTACTCCCTTAGGTGTGGGTGTGTTAATGGGGCATAGGTCGTTCGGTCCGTTTGGCCAGTTTAATTGAGGTTTGAGTAGAGTGGATGACTCTCGAGAATGGTTTTAATGGATTCAAGATTTATATGTAGCGATTTGGAATTTTCAAGATATGTATATGGCTAGAAACTGAGAGTTACATTAGATGGTGTCGAGACTTGCAGTAATTCTATATGACTATGGATTCTAAATTTTAGTATAAGAAAAAGGGAAGAGGAACAATTTTAAATTCACATAAGGTCTTTTGGAGTGGATGTCTCTGTTGCGATTCTTTTGGGGGTACTTAAAAGGGAATTCGGCGGCTTATGGGCCTTAGGGCGTTGTGATTTTATACTAGGGTCTCTTGTGTAGTGAATTTTGTTTAAGGGTCGTGGTGTTCCAGCAAGGAGAAGTATCAATTTGAAGGCAATTTGGAAGGGACTTGGAGAATAGGACAGCGTGGTATTAGGTTGGGTTAGCACAGTAATGGGTATGATCGGTTCTTTGGGTACTTATAACGTGGCTAGTCTCTACAGGTGTTTCGTGGCAATACTCTTGGGTTTTGGCAACCTGTATGGCTGGGTTGAGTTAGAGAGATTCGGTTTTGATAGTTTGGTTATCTGCAAATGGATTTCAAAGAGTTCTCAATGGTTTTTACCACGGTTCGAGGAGTATATTTCCTACCGACGTTAGGCATATGTTGCATATTGGGATTTTCTCCGGGATGATATCAAATGGAAGGTTTCTGACTGATCGGGTATGTATTCTGATTGGGACTCAGAGTTGATTATGAGATTCTTGTACTCTTCACTGGATGGAATGGTAGATGCGGTGTTGTGTGGGATTAAGATTTGTATGTGCAAGGTTACAGGTCTGTTTGGAAGGGAAGGACATAGATTCGTAGGCAACATGGACAGATTCAGATGACTAGGCAAATGGTATTACTAATCGGTATGGCCTGATGAGAGTATACATTTCGGAAGGGGCAATGTGTTTTGATTTATAGGCACTTCATTGGTATTACGACACTCTCTTGGTTGATCGACTGCTGATATTCAAATTTTGCTATGGGCCACGGAAGAATTTTAGAAGTATTCCTTATGGGATGATCGTGTATGAGAGATGTGTTAGACATTCTGGCGGTGGAATTGGGATCAGACATGGTGATTCGTGTGTTCTATGGATTTATAGACTGGGAGTTCTCAAGAGCAGGTTGTTTCATGGTTGTGGACTGTGAACTCATGGCCGAAGCTAGCTAGACAATAGTATGTGTTATGATTCAATTATTGTGGGCTTTCAGAGGGTTATTTATCCATGTGTGGGTGCCCGTAGTTGATTTCAGGGTCCATTGGTAGGCCCAATTAGGTGTGTATTCTACACCGAGTCGGATTGGTTGGCTCCATACTGCTATTGTTGAGGGATGTGCCATTCGGTTGTTGTTGAGCTAATTCGTGTTTCAATATGTTCGGTGAGTTACGTTTCTATGCTACGATGGGTTGTGATTCGTTGGTTTTAGGCACACATGGTGCGGTTCTATTGTGGTCTTATAGCAAAATTTGAGCGAGATGAGTAGTTGGGTATTGCATTGATTGAGGGTGTATTGGTTATGTTCTTTCGGGTTTTGTGTGGCATTGTGTCATCTGCTTCTCCGTGGTTATGGTAGTTCACTTTGGGTACTTGATGTCGAATTTCGCGTGGCTATTTATTTTGAGTATGGTGGCTCGAGGTGTCTCATATGGGTCAGTGTTTGGATGGGGTCGCACATTGCGGTAAATTTATGTTGAGACATGATCCTTCGTCTTAGATTCATTTGTTTTGGTTCTACGGTGTGTGATAGGTTTTTAGCATTGCGTCGGGGTGGTACCCGTCGAGCTTGCGGGACAGTTCTCTTGTTTGAGTCATTTTCGTGATTGAGTACATCTGGAATATTGCTTATTGGTGCACGGATTGCACGGGTTGTGACTTTAGATAGTATTGGTGTGGCATGTCAGTAGAGTAGCTGGTATTTGATGAGATGAGGTCATTGTACCTAGAATGGATACTATCGGAATTGATGTCAGCATGGTTGGAAGGATAATATCGAAAGTCGGCTTAGAAAATTTGCTATAGTTCTTGTCAAAGGAGATGGAGTACCATGACTTGTTGATATGATGAAGAGTTATGAGTTCTGCATGTTTCTTTCATCATCGACAGTGTACGAAGGATTAGAACGGGGCTTTATTTGATATGAGGTTGTTACCGGTATTGGGTTGATTTGAGCAACTACTGTGATTAAAAATCTTTGCTTCGAGAGTTTGAGCTATGTGGTATTTGAGTTTTGAGTATTTGAGTTATGGTTATGGCTTTTGGTACAACTTGTTTAGACTTATACAGTGTGTAGGTTGCGGGATTCAGATCTTATAAGAAATTTTGGATGTTGGAAATTGGATTCGAAGGCTTGTGGGCTAGGTTGAATTGAGAAATTTCAGTTATGTTGTGTTATCGGACCTGTATGGGATAGGGTGTTGTGGGATCACCCCCGGGTATATGCATGGTAATGTTATACGGCGATTTGATGGCTTTGAGAACAACTCTGGACACGTTCGAGGACGAACGTATGTTTTAGTGGGGGAGGAAGTAACGATCGACCGGTCGTTTTGAGCATTTACACCATTAGCTCCTTGGGGTGATTTCGGACTTAGGAGCGCGTCCGGATTGTGATTCGGAGGTCCGTAGTTGAATTTGGCTCGAAATGGCGAAAGTTGAAATTTTGGAAAGTTTGACCGGGAGTGGACTTTTTGATATCGGATTCGGATTGTGATTCCGAGAATTGGAATAGCTTTGTTATGTTATTTGGGACTTGTGCGCAAAATTTGAAGTCATTCCGGATTGATTTGCTATGTTTCGGCACGAGTTATTGAATTTGAAAGTTTAAAGTTCATAGATTTCGATTTGAGGTGCTGTGAACATGTGCTTTTTGCCCGATGAAAATACTCCTACAAAATCCACAACATAAATCTTTCTAATTGTTTTAATGTTATAGAATTTTAGGAATTCCTTTTTAATTATTGTTTGCATTTAGTTGCATTTTTGTGCATTCTTTATATTTTAAAGTCATGAAAAAAATACCAAAAATGTTTAATGCTTCATTTCATAGCACGTAGATCATAATTGCATTTAGGATTAATCATTTTTAATTAAGTGCATTATTAATTGAAAATCACAAAAATATAATAGTCATGTCTATAATTTGGCTTTTAGTTTTAAATTAATTAGTGTTAAATTAGTGAAATAAGTAAGATTAAATTCTACAAAGTAGATTAAGTTAGAGTCTAATTTAGGATTTTGTTTAGCTTGTTTATGATTTTAATTAATGAAATTAGATTTTTTTTTAAATAAGGAAAAGAAAGAAAAACAAAAGAAAGAAAAAGGCTGTTTTGTTTTGAATTAGGCCAAGCCTCAGAGGCCCAAAATAATTCCATCCGCCCAACCCAATCTCCTTTAAACCCGATCCGTTTTTGCCCAATAACTAAACGACATCGTTTCGGCCCCAAGTAATCTCAGCCGTTCGTGATTTCTAATCTAACGACTCTGAATTCCCCACCCTTTCTCATTTAACTGTCCAAACACCCCCTCCCCCCCCCAAACCCTAGAGACCACTCTCATTTCCCTCATCTCCTCTCTGAGCTTAAACCTAGCCGCCCCCAAACCCCTCACTCTTACCGGCCGGCGGCGCCATTCCAAACTCCCTCAAACTCACACCTTATGCCCCTCATCTCACCCCCATTCATGATACACAATCAAGTTTTCCAAAACCCCTACCAAATCCTTCAAATTTCGGATCTAAAAAACCCTAGAAATCCAAATCAATCAGTTCTTTGTGTTATCGCCCAGATTTCGGCTGATGAGTACGAAATTGACATCAATCGATTGCTCTTGTCAAGAGCAACCGATTGATGTCAATTTCGTACTCATCAGCCGAAAGAGCAATCGATTGATGCTAATTTTAACTCATTGCATGACTATCGGATTTAGGACAAAGTACCACTATTATTTCAGAACTCGATCGCCTCTTTTGGTTCGAATATCTTCAAAGCGGGTAGTCATCTCTTCTTTATTTTTTATTTTTCCTTTATTCCTGAGGATTCAAGCTTGTTTAGTTTAATTTCTGGGTTTCTGTCACGCCCATTTGTTTAGGAAGATTAATAATTGAATACTTGATTGGTTAAACTGGTTGTTGATTTGATTAGTTCAATTAAAAGTAGGTTTATTTAAGTTAGTAACCATTTATTTGAATATTAGCATATTTAGTTTAGGTTTTCATCATTAGCAAAATCGTTGGAAGATTAGTTGTTGGCTGAATTTGAAGTTTAGATAGTTTGTTGATGTTTTTCAATTGCACATTTGTCTAATTGACTGATTGAAATTAGTCGTTGCTTCATGATTAATTTGTGCTCGATAGTTTAGTTGTTTAATTTAGCTTAATTAGTTGTTGTTTGACTCCCTTAAATAAAAAGGGACAGTAGATCTGGGATAGAAGCACTAATTAGTATTAACTGAGACTCAAGGGGGCTTAAGGGCATTGAAAATAGGGCATCTTGTCCAGTTTTTTTTGGGAAGTTTCTATAAGGGACTGAAGTGCAATAGAAAACCAGAAATTAGATCAGATTTTGGGTAAAAAGGGTGAATTTTCAGAAGTTAAAAAAAGTGAAAATGAGAAGAAACTTCTAGAAAGGGACATATGTCCAAATCTGTTAGAAAAGATGCTGAAATTAGATGCAGCTGTCTATTTCCTGGTACAAAAGATGCCATTTTCCTGAATTTAAGGAAAGGCTGGAAGATTCTTTTGTACCTGATCTTCATTTCCCTCATAAGGCTCTCACATATTCTATATAAGGGGAGGGGGGGAGGGGGAGACAGATTTTACAGTGGACACACACGAAAATACACTCTGAAAATTGGCACTCTTTTCTTCATTTTAGAGATTGTTTTAGACAGAAATTGACTGCATTTTTTTTCAGAAATTCCATTCCTTTCCTCTTCATTTTTGAGTAGAAAAACTTTCTGGGATTCCAGCCCTTAGAGTTTTAGAGAAAACATATATAAAAAAAATAAAGAAGAAGAAAGCTCCTTTTTTCATCTTTTCTGGGATCTGAAGTTGGTTTACTTGGCTCCGTTTGCTGCTGGGTCTTTATTCTTGTTGGTTTTTTGCTCCTGAGTTTATTCCTGCTGCTGCATGTTTTTCATTTTCAATTCCAGAGACTTATTTTCTATTTGTTTTGGTTCTGCTGTAAACATGTATGTGCTACACAACTGCAGTACCTATTTAAGTATATGAACAAAGTTTGTGTCAATAAATGTGTTAGAAGCTTTCTATGTATGCTAATTTCTTGCTTCAGCTAGGCGACTGCACTAAGTTCTTCTTTGATTTAGTGTTCCTATTCAATATTAAATGTGTAGCTTAAACAAGAATTGGTCTTACTTAGTTTCATATTGATTAGAAGTGATTCCCTGCTAATGTACACGTCAAAATTGCTCAAATGCTTTCTGGTTTTGTCATATGAAATACTTGCCAAATATGTATTAATCTAAGGTTGTCTTTTGTTTGAGGTCTCAAAGGATTCAAGTTGGGAATGGACTGTTGAGATTTGGTGGTAGTGGTAAAGCTGAGTTTTAGTTTATGAATTACCTTGTTTAGTGGTTTGTAATGCTTTATGGCCCATTTAATCCTTCATACTCTCATGAATATCCAGCTTTAATGTCTCCTGTGATGTAATTATTTTGGACAAAACTGATTCGAATGCAGTCTGCACATAGATATATTGGTGTTTAAGTTTGAAATGAAGATTCACCTTCAGTTAGTTCAATTCTCTTAGAATAGCAAGCTTTGTAATTTGTTCTTCAAAACAGTTATTCTTTCCCCATTTATCCTATTGTTGTATGATTTGTTGCAAGGCATCTATCAGATGAAGCATGAATAGTCTATCAATTGATTACATGTGATTTGAATATGAGAATGTTTGTTTATATGATATTCGATTGGACTCCAAATGAGCCTGCTTAGTAGACATCTGAATATTCCCTCATTTTTGGCCCATGTCGGCTCATGAACGAGATATCTAATCCCAAGTTTCTACCCTAATAGTCTAAAGTTCACGCACAATAATCACCTGTCCATAACTTATAGGTTTTTAATCTCGAATAAAGTATAGGAGAGTAAACAACTTATAAACGTCTGTAGAAATGCTTTTAGGCACCATTTAATCAAATTATCGTGATTATGTATACGTTCGCGTGACACGATTACGATGGTTAAACTGAATACTCGTAGAAATACTTTTAGGGGCGGCTTAGCTTATTATCGTGATTGTGTACACGTTCGCGTGACATAGTCACAATTTCCAAAATGAAATCGAGGTATGCGTCCGCGCAACTTCGGCCGAACAATCTTAAATTAATAAAGTGTGACTAATTGTGTACACGTTCACGTGACATGATTTTTAGCGCGCTGAATAAAGCGGATTTACACACATGTAATCCGTTTTTAAAGATAAATCCATAATGCCATAATTAAAAGCGGTAAAGGGTAAAACACACATAGGTCATAAAAATAAGTAATTAAATTAGTTGATTAAGCCAGGTATGATTAAGGCGACCGTGCTAAAATTACGGAACTCGGGAGTGCCTCACACCTTCTCTGGGGTTAACAGAATTTCTTACCCGGTCTTCTATTTTCGCGGACTATAAATAGAGTCAATTTCCTCGATTTGGGATTAAAAATAAACCGGTGACTTGGGACACCATTTATATTCCAAGTGGCGACTCTGAATTAAATAAATAATCTCATTTCGATTAATATCACTTAAATTAGAAGAACTCCTCTATCCCCCTCGAAAAAAGGAGGTGTGACAGCTCTGACGACTCTGCTGGGGAACGAACCCAGAATCTCTGGTTCAGGGTTCAAGAATTCGAGCTTGTTATTATGATTTTTACTTGGCTTTATTGATTGTTGATATTACTGTATTTTGTGGGCCTAATATGCTAATTGCCGCTCATTTACCGCTTTAATATTATTTGAACTATATTAAATTATCTTTTTACGCCTCCCTTCCGAGTCTTCTAAAAATATGGTGCACACGTACGCGTGGCCCACTTTTCTGTTAGAGGTCATACCAAATAGAATGAGGATGGATCAGCCACTAGACCGGGTAGAATTTCGTGCTCCCAGTACGTCGCTCCCACCTCGGCTCAAGTTGTCTGCTTGGGTAAGCCATGTCTATAACACACCCCCAGGTTTAAACCTAGACAACATAGCCTCACGCCGGATCCCTAGTAGGTACGTTTGTTTTCATCACGTGCATTTGACTTAGGAAACTCAACATAGGGGTTGGGTCCGTCTAGGACAGGTGTACCCAAAAGAAAAAAATATCCTGATGCATCTTACTTGTGTGCATTTATTTGTTGACCGGTTAAGGAAAGAAAATCAACAGAAAAACCAAGAGTAAGGTAGGATAGAAAATTCACCCGGTTCGAAAATCCCGATATTTGAAAATACCTCGAAACTCTGCCAAAATATTTGGAAAAAAAAAGAGAAAAAGAAAATGTATTTCAAATTTTTTTTTTCCAGTTATGCCAAAACTAACCGAACTACGCGAGTCTGATTCTCACCGGATGTGAGATACGTAGGCAAATCTCGTCGGTACCGACCCCAATTTTTCCAAAAATAATGTAAATAAATAATAAAAAAATATGTCCATTTGTTTTGGTCAAGAGAGTAAACCGACCCAGCTTCGGTTGCGTTTTGCGTCGTTTTTCCCGGAATAGTCTTAGAATACCTTTAAATTGTCGAAGGGCTATTCTCGCTAAGAACGGACATGTCTGTCAATAAGGCATCACTTTCCCATAAAGTGCCTTACCTTGGCCTCAAAACTTTATTCGAAAGTAAGAAGGGGCCACTATTGCAAAGATGACCATTTTGGCCAACGCTGCACAAATATCCACCTTCGGGTGATTTCCCTTTGAAAAATTGAAAACTGGTTTTTGCAAAAGAGTCTGCTAGTTTGTCTTTCGAACTAGAGTCAACCCTAACCCTAACCATTTACAGGTACAAAATGAACACTGTCCAGAACCCGAGATTAAATGTTGTAGAGCAGGCTCCACTGCTGCTTCAAATGTGGTGGTATGACTTGGGTAAAGATGGTCAAGACTGGGTAGTAGAAAATTTGGGTGCTCTCACGGATATTATGAAAGTCAAGTCCCGAAATGATCTGATCAAGGGTTTAGTGCCCTTTTGGGATCCCGTTCACAATGTCTTCCGCTTCTCGGACTTTGAGCCCACTCCCACCTTGGAGGAAATAGCGGGATATACTAGTTTCGACCGGGACTTGAGAAATCAGCAACTTATATTCCCAAGGCCTCTCTCTGTACGTCGGTTCTTTGATATCTTGAACATCAGTAAACAAATAAGGAAGAACAATGTAAACAATGGATGTTGCTCTTTCTACTTCCTGTACTCCAGGTATGGGCATCCAAATAGTTTTGAAACACATGAAAGGGGGTTGAACAACAAGCAAAGCAAAGATACTTGGAAAATTCATCGTCGCTTTGCTTTCATAGTGGCATTCCTGGGCATCATGGTCTTCCCAAATAAAAAATGGACAATTGATATCCGTATGGCTAGAATTGCACAAGTCCTAACTGCCAAAGAAGATCACACACTTGCTCCACTTATATTGTCGGATATCTATCGGGCATTGACACAGTATAAGTCTGGGGTGACATTT
Source organism: Nicotiana tabacum (assembly GCF_000715075.1). Taxonomy (NCBI): domain Eukaryota; kingdom Viridiplantae; phylum Streptophyta; class Magnoliopsida; order Solanales; family Solanaceae; genus Nicotiana; species Nicotiana tabacum. Next base: position 9,918,923 of record NC_134101.1, on the reverse strand, counting down.
TTTGAAGGTTGCAATATCCTTCTACAAATATGGCTAATTGAACATCTTCGCCATCATCCGAAATTTATAAGCTCCGGCCCAAGCAAGAGCAATTTCATTGAGAGTTATGAGAAGAGGGTAAAAGATTACAACTCTCCATAAGGGGTTGAAGCTTGGATCACCCACTTGAGAAATTTAAAGGCGAATCAGATTGAGTGGACTTTAGGATGGCTCCCAGTGAGGGAAGTCATATACATGACAGCCACAAAGAACTATTTGCTATTGATGGGCTTGAGAAGTGTCCAACCATATGCACCACAAAGGGTTCTAAGACAATTGGGAAGATATCAAGTGGTGCTTGAGGATGAAGATTTGAGTGTCCTTGTTATTAAGCTACACCCCGAAGCCCCACTTCCCGAGGCTTTAATCCAACAAATCTAGAATGGTTGCCGATACTTGAAAGAGGATACCCAAGTGCCCGATCTTGCAAGAGGTGAAGTAGATCCGGGCTATGCCACATGGTTCGAAAGAAGAAATTGCATTAATGATAAGCCAGAGCCCGAGCCTGAAAGTCCCGCCAAAAGGCCTCATATTCAGGCTTTTGATGACAAAGTTTGAGAGCGTTTGGCCTGGGGAGAAAAGGAAAAGAAATATCAAGCCACCATCAATGCCTTCGAGGAAAAGTTGAGCAACCTCGCATTTGACAATGACTTACAGGCACAGGTAGCCGAGGGTGAAAAGAGAAAATTGACCCGAGAGAACGAGGCGCTCCGAGCCCAACTCCGGGACATGAGGATAGCCGTCGAAATACTTGTAAGGAGCGAGAGAGATGAAAAAATCATCAACAACTTAATTATGAAGGTACACGACTACGCAGCTGACTTGATAAAGGCCAAAACATATTTGCTAAATGCTCAAACAAAGTTGGCCAAAGGAGCAGAAGAATATGCCCACCGTTTGAAGCAGAAATACGACAAAGAAATAACAGTTCTAAAGAAAAAGTTGTTTTTCCTTGAGAATGAAATGGTCCAACAAACAAAATATTTTAAGACAAAAAAAGAGCATTGCTATGCATTAATTTGCCGACTAGAAGAAAGCGTGCAACAGCTACAGGACCAAAACAACACAGACGCACAAGTGTTGGAAGCCCGGGCACAGCAAATTGGGCGTCTGCTTCAAGAAAAAGGAATTATCAGAACAAGGATTAAGGAGATAGTTGACTATGTCCTGATGAAACATCATGAATGTGAAGACATGACTAGGTCCATGTTTTTCGCTTCCATGATGACCTTCGTTCACCAGGTAATGGATGACTTAGACCGTCTTCAAGAAGATATTGCATGAAGGCCCACACAAAGACCAGCTAATGCCCCGTAGGCTCCCAGAGTACCAGTAGAGGCTCTTATGTACTTTTGAGTTTTTTAGTTTTTTTTCGAGTCTGCACTTTACTTTTTTTTCGAATTTTGTTCAAGGCTGTGTCGTTGTTTATTTCGAGTCTGTATTGTTTTCCTTTATAGTCGTCAGTACCTTAATTCCTTGTAATAGAAAATCAAAAAAAAGATATCTTTGTTAATGAAAAATGAAATGAAAAATGTGCATGGTTTTTGTTATTTCACACTTATCCCCTGAACTACGTAATGATCTAATTCATGCGGCATCATGATACGTAGGCAATCCACGTAGGATTAGATCATAGCCATGAAATAAAATAGTAAAAAAAAAGAAGAGAAAAAGAAAGTGAGAAAGTAAAAGGGGAGATAACAAAGCTGGGATGAAACACACAGCCGTTGCAAAAATATTTAGAAAACGGTTAACTATTTAAGTGCATTGCATCCCCAATATGCGATTCCCTATGTGTTGAATATCTCAAACTAACCAGGTTGTTGTGTATGATTTAAGAACATGTCTATTTTTAGGTGGTTGGTTTTTGTGGTAATCTGGCTTCACATCCTTACTTCACGAGATCTAAGGGAAGTATCTCCATGGCCTCAGAAAGTCATCTACCCATCATTGAGCCTGAGGAGAGCCTGGTATCGTCTATCTTGCAGTCAGGGTCAGCAGTTGCTGAGGAAAATAGAAGGCTATGATGCCGTATGCTAGAAATGTGGGACGCATGGTCCAACGACAGGGAACCACCTAGTACTATCCCTGGATTAACTGAATTGCTCCCCAGGATGGGAGGAACCACCAACGTCCCTATCCCAGTGACCAACCCATTCATCCCATTTGGGTACCCCACCATGTCAGCCAACTTCACCGGTATGCCTTCTAAGGTTCACCCCCAGGCACCATCTTCAGGAATAACATTTACAGTGTTCACAACACCACCAGCCTCTACTACGGCACAACCAACAGTGCCTCGACCATGCTTTGAACCATCAACTTTCACTTTTCAAGCACCCCAATTTCAACTGGACACCGCTCGTGTTACCCCAAACTCATATCCTCAGCACCCACACTATGAGTCTCCCATAGAACATGAAAGAGCCGTGAGGAACCCTGAACAAGAAGAGATAACGCTAAAGATGAAAAGCATCGAGTAGAGCCTCAAGAACATGCAAGGCCTGAGTGGCCAAAGGAGCATTTCGTATGTTGATATGTGTATGTTCCCTCACGTACATTTGTCTGTTGGCTTTAAAACGCCAAAATTCGAAAGATATGACAAGCACAGAGACCCGATCGCCCACTTGAAGCAATATTGTAACCAGATGAGGGGTGCTGGTGGAAAAGAGGAGTTGCTAATGGCCTATTTCGGAGAAAGCCTCACCGGAATCGCTTCTGAGTGGTATATGGACCAGGACATCTCCCATTGGCATATATGGGACGACTTGGCCTGGGATTTTGTAAGGCAATTCCAATATAATGTTGATATAGCCCCGGACAGAAATTCCCTGACCAACCTCAAAAAGAAAGCCTCAGAAAGTTTCTGGGAATACGCTATCATGTGGCATGAACAAGAAGCCAGAGTAAAACCACCGATGGATGAGGAAGAAATGGTCAATGTCTTCTTACAGGCCCATGAGGTCGATTACTTCCAAAACATAATGTCTGCCATGGGCAAACCATTCGTGGAGGCCATAAAAATTGGAGAAATGGTAGAAAACGGCTTGAAAACGGGCCGCATCATAAGTCAATCTACTTTAAGAGCCACTTCCCAAGCCATCCAGAACGGCTCGGGAGGTTTAGCAAATCAGAAGAAGAAGGAAGAAGGAGCCATGATGGCTTCAAGTTTGAGAAACTCTTGTCGACCCCGTGATTATTCTTGTCCGTCTTCCCGAACCCCGCAACACTACTACCCCTACCAAGATGCAGCATATGCCATGGCCCCACCTCCCTAGGCGGTGATGAATGTCCAACCTTACACATGGCCACCACAGAACAACTACCATCATAACACATGCCCCCGTGTGCCCCCCAGGAAAATCGACTTCACCCCTATTGGTGAGTCTTACTCGAGCCTATTCCCGAAGTTAGTCCAAATGGGTCTATTGCAACCTGTGCCTCCAAACCGACAGAATTTGGAATCTCCATCATACCGGCCCGGTACCAGGTGTGCTTATCATTCAGGGGCAGAAGGGCATGACACTGAAGACTGTTGGACTCTTAAAAGGGCAGTGTAGAATTTGATAGAACAGAAGCGAGTAGTGTTGAGATGAGGAACTCCCCAATGTAACTAACAACCCATTACAGGCTCACAACAACGGACCAGTCATTGGGATGATCTGTGAGGATAAAGAATTCAACCTAGCTTTGAAAGTTCTCATTGACATCGCCGACTCAGAAAAGAAACCCAAAGCGGTGGAAAAACAAGCTAGAGATGAGAAGAAGATCAATTCCACTCCCCAAGATGCAGAAAAGGCTATGGAAACAAAGATAGGGGCAACACCTGCTAAATATGCCATTCTCTATGTTCCTAGGGCCCCCAGGAAGGGATAACTCATGTTGAGCCCTCCCAAAAGATTTGAACAGAGGAAAGCCACGCTGAATATGCCAAAGATGTATGTACCAAAAGGGACTTACGTGGCGCGAAGGCCAATAATTCCACCCAGGCTGGATGAACCTTTGGTCATTAGCCACGCACCGCAGAATCCCATGAGAGACCCCACTGTCGTCCCTTGGAACTACAATAAGACAGTGGTCACATACAAAGGAAAGGAAGTCATGGGAGAAGTAAATGAAATGAACCAATCTGGGAAGTATCACAACCAAGAAGAATTGAACAAATCAAAGCTAAACAAGGAGAAGCGGTTTCCACTCAAGAAGCTGGTGAGTGCTGAAGAAGCGGAGGAGTTTTTCCGAAGGATGAAAATTTCGGAATATGCCATAATTGATCAACTTAGGAAGACTCCTTCCCAGGTTTCACTTTTATCCTTACTGATGAGCTCAAATGAACATCAGAAGTTGCTTCTAAAAACATTGAATGTGGCATATGTCCCAATTGAAACTTCAGTCGAACAATTGGAAAGAATGGCTGAGCGATTTTCGAAGTCAACCGGATCTCCTTCAGCCGCAATGACTTGCCTCCAGATGGAGCCGCTCATAACAAAGCCTTTCATTTGACTGTCAAGTGTGAAGGTTATTATGTGAAGAGGGTTATGCTAGACGGTGGGTCCGGAGTCAATATTTTCCCCCTCTCAACGCTACATAGGATGAAAATTGGGACAGAAAGGATTAGACCAAACAATGTCTGTGTGCACGCTTTTGATGGCATCAAGCGAGATACGATAGGGGAAATTAACTTGATTCTAACCATTGGCCCCGTGGACTTTGAAGTGACGTTCCAAGTTCTGGACATGGATACTTCATATAACTTTCTCTTAGGAAGACCGTGGATCCATGCCGCAGGAGCAATGCCCTCTACTCTCCATCAAATGGTCAAGTTTGAACATGAAAACCAAGAAATTGTCGTCCACAGGGAGGATGAACAGTCCATTTTTAGGGACCCGTCAGTCCCGTGTCTTGAGGCTAGAGAAGGAAGTAAGAACATTGTCTATCAAGCCTTTGAAATTGTGGTCGCCGACCAGTGTGAAGAAGGAACCCCGTTTCCTCAACCCTGCTTATCAAACGCATCAATCATGGTTGCCAGTGAAATGATCAAACATGTGTACAAGCCCAGGAAAGGGCTCGGGGTATCCTTACAAGGCATCATAGATCCCGTCACTTTGATTGCCAATGAGAAGTTCTTTGGCATAGGTTTCCAAACTACCAATGCCGACATAAAATGGGCCGATGAGCGTAAGAAAAATGGATGGGTCCTGCCTCATCCAGTCCCGCATCTCGCCAAGTCATTTGTTAAGCCAAAGTATATAGAAGAAGAAGAAGAAGAAGAAGAAGAAAAATAAGAAGAAGAAGAAGAAGAAGAAGAAGAAGAGGCCTTCATGGCCGAAGAAATTGACATTTGTGAGGCAATGAGACAAATGTTGTACGAGGTTCACATGGTCTAATCGGGGGAAGGCTCAAGCACTGCTGAGGTGCAGTACATGGGGCCAAATTCTAAAGTTCAAAATTGGAAGGCTACTCCATTCCCTGTCAGGCGGGAATCCCGGTAGTTCAGTTTTGCCATCCTTTCTGCATTCCGAGTTATTTCAGGGTGTAACTCGAATATTTTTTTTGTTGTCTTTTCATTTCAATGTAAACCCTCCTATCTTCAAATTCAATGAAATGAAATCAATATTGCATCGTTTATGGATTTCCTTTATTTCTTTTTGATTTTGCTATTTTCTTATCTTTTTTTTAGTTCTAATAATGCGGACTTAAATAACATGACATGCTTGCGGACTTCATGCCCAGATCCTAAAACGTTGTCTAACTGTGAAATAATTAATCAAGAACTAGAATATGATGAAGATGAGGCTTTTAGGGAAATAAAACGAGAATTGGAATAATTTGAGAATAAGCCTAAGCCAAACTTAAATGAAACCGAGCTAGTTAATTTGGGCAGTTCAGAAGAGATTAGAGAAACCATGATAAGCATTCACGCTGAGGAAAAAACTAGAGATGCATTGATTCAACTTTTGTTTGAATTTAAAGACGTGTTTGCATGGTCTTACGATGATATGCCAGGAATAAGCGTCGATTTAGTGGTACATAAGTTACCAACTTACCCCGACTGTCCACCTTTCCAACAAAAGCAAAGAAAGTTCAAAACAGACATCAGTGATAAGATCAAAGAAGAAGTTGCCAAACAATTGAAAGCTGGTGTAATCCGAGTAGTCCGATACACCACATGGTTGGCTAATGTGGTTCCAGTACCAAAGAAAGACGGGAAAACCCGAGTGTGTGTTGACTATAGGGATTTGAACAAAGCAAGCCCTAAGGATAACTTTCCGTTACCAAACATCCACTTCTTTGTCGACAATTGCACCAAACATGAGATATAGTCGTTTATGGATTGTTATGCTGGGTATCACTAAGTTCTGATGGATGAAGAAGACGCATAAAAGATAGCCTTCACCACACCGTGAGGCACTTACTGTTACAGGGTCATGCCATTCGGTCTGAAAAATGCCGGGGCAACTTACATGAGGGCTATGACAGCCATTTTCCATGACATGATGCACCAGAAAATTGAGGTGTATGTGGATGATGTGATCATTAAGTCTAGAACACAGGAAGACCATGTGTGGGATTTGAGAAAGTTCTTTGAGCGTCTGCGCAGATATGACTTGAATTTGAATCCAGCTAAATGTGCATTCAGAGTTCCATCTGGGAAACTTATGGGGTTTATAGTTAGCCGGAGGGGTATCGAGCTAGATGCAACAAAGATAAAGTGTATTCGGGATTTGCCACCTCCGAGAACTAAGAAAGAGGTCATGAGTCTACTGGGAAGATTGAATTACATCAGCAGATTCATTGCTCAGCTCACCACCACTTGTGAGCCCATATTTAAGCTACTGAAGAAAGATGCAGCGATCAAATGGATAGATGAATGTCAAGAGGCTTTTGATAAGATCAAAGAATATCTGTCAAATCCGCTAGTGTTGTTCCACCCGAGCCAGGAAGACCTTTGTTTTTGTATCTGACAGTCTTGGAAAATTCCTTTGGTTGTGTCCTGGGGCAACACGATGTGATCGGGAAGAGAGAGCAGGCCATATACTACTTGAGCAAGAAGTTTACCAGTTATGAAGCCAAGTATACTTTGTTGGAAAGAACTTGTTGCGCCCTAACTTGGGTCGCCCAGAAACTCAGACATTATCTTTTGGCCTACACCACATATCTCATAACCAGAATGGATCCTCTGAAGTACATATTCCAGAAACCAATGCCTACGGGAAGGTTAGCAAAATGGAAAATCCTGCTCAGTGCGTTTGACATTTTCTATGTCACCCGCACGGCGCTGAAAGGTCAAGCCTTGGCAGATCATCTAGCTGAGAACCCGGTTGATGATAAATACCAACCCCTAAGTACATACTTTCTGGAAGAGGAAGTAAACTCAGTTGAAATAATTCCATAGGACACAAATGCTTGGAAAATGTTCTTTGATGGAGCTGTAAATACAAAAGGTGTCGGGATTGGGGCAATTTTGATTTCGCCCATTGGTCAGCACTATCCGGCCACAGCCCGACTTCATTTCTTCTGTACAAAAAACACTGACGAGTATGAAGCTTGCATCATGGGCATGAATATGGCAGTTGATCTGGATATTGAGGAGTTGTTAATCATGGGAGATTCTGACTTTATTATCTGGCAAACCCAGGGCGAATGGGAAACCCGAGACATCAAGCTTTTCCCATACAAGCAACATGTGGAAGATCTTAGAAAACGGTTCAAGACCATCGAGTTCAGGTATATTCCTCGATTCCACAATGAATTAGCTGATGCATTAGCTACTTTGGCCTCAATGCTGTTGTATCCGGGTATTGTCCATATTGACCCACTGGAAATCCAAATTCGAGAAAGGCATGGTTATTGTAATGCAATTGAGATAGAACCAGATGTTTAGCCTTGGTATCACGATATCAAAAGGATTTTTAAAACAAAGGAATATCCCGAGCAGGCCAGTGGAGACCAAAAGAGAACCATTAGAAGGTTGGCCAGCAGTTTCTTCTTAAGCGGAGAAGTTTTGTACAAAGGAACCCCAGACCTGAATATTTTGAGGTGTGTAGACATCAAAGAAGCAGAAAAGATCATGAACGAAGTGCATTCGGGGGTATGCAGGCCCCACATGAACGGATATGTACTTACAAAGAAAATCCTACGGGCAGGTTATTACTGGATGAAAAGGATTGCTTCAGTTTCGTCCGAAAATGCCATCAATGTCAAATACACGGTGACCTGATTCATGCACCGCCCTCAGAGTTGCATCCTATATTATCACCTTGGTCGTTCGTTGCTTGGGGCATGGATGTCATTGGGCCAATCGAGCCAAAAGCTTCAAATGTGCACAGATTCATCTTGGTTGCCATTGATTATTTCACAAAGTGGGTTGAAGCAGTCACTTTCAAAGCCATCACTAAAAAATAAGTGGTGGACTTCGTGCATTCAACCATCATTTGTCGTTTTGGTATTCCAAAAACTATCATTATAGACAATGCTGCAAATTTGAACAGTCACTTGATGAGGGAGGTATGCGAACAGTTTAAAATTATGCATTGCAACTCTACCCCCAACCGACCCAAAGCCAATGACGCCGTTGAAGCGACAAACAAGAACATCAAAAAGATCCTCAGGAAAATGATTTAGAGTTCTAGACAGTGGCATGAGAAGCTGCCTTTTGCATTATTGGGATATCGCACAATCGTGCGCACATAAGTTGGGGCCATGCCTTACTTATTGGTTTATGGCACTGAAGCTGTAATACCTGCAGAAGTTGAAATTCCCTCTCTTCGAATCTTTGTTGAAGCTGAGATCGAGGATGATGAATGGGTCAAGACCCAGCTGGACCAATTAACTATGATTGATGAAAAGCGGATGGCCGCAGTTTGTCATGGGCAGTTGTACCAACAAAGAATAGCCCGTGCTTACAACAAAAAAGTGCGGCCCAGGAAATTCAAAGTGGGGCAACTCGTTCTGAGACGTATTCTCCCGCATCATGAGGAAGCAAAAGGAAAATTTGCTCCAAATTGGAAAGGTCCGTACATTATAAGAAAACTGTTGCCGAAAGGGGCATTGTACTTGGGAGACATTGAAGGAAATGACCCTGAAATAGCTGTCAATGCGAATGCGGTCAAAAGGTATTATGTTTAAACCCTTTCGCGATTTTAATACTCTCCGATTGGGATGACGAAGGCTTTCATTCTCGCTACCCAAACACTACCAATCCTTGCAAACCCTTTGAGCTGGTTCTCTTTTCTTTGATTACCCTATTTGGAACTTGAAAGTCATGTAAAAAAAAAAAGGGGATGAAAAAAAAATTATGAAAACAAAAGAAAAATCAAATACAAAGTTCCTTGAACTACGTTCGAGTTGATTCTGAAAGGATACATAGGCAGCCTCACTCTGGTGTTCGGTCACATCAAAATAAAAATCCAAATTTCCCCAAAGTTGAAACTGGGGGAGAAGTTATAAAGGTTCGGCGATGGTTCCACCTGAAAGTTTCCAAAGTTGTAACCCGGTCCAAATTATTTTACCCAAATCCTCTTAAGTCCTTCTGATCAATCAGCGAGAATGTTACTTGGATCTGTTGCCACCAAATGAGAGAAATAAAATTAGAGAGTCTTATCGGTGAAAACCCTCACGGGCACCGTAAGGCGATGGTAAGCAGAGAAATTGAAATGAGAGAGTCTTGTTAGTGAAAACTCGCAAAGAGCACTACAGGGCAACGTGGGGAAGATAAATGAGAGAGGACAGTTGGTGAAAACCCGCAAAGGGCACCACTGATCGAAAAGGGGAATCCTCACAGCCATCAGCATCGACAGAGTCCTGGCAAGGTTTCTCAACCTTGAGATATAAGTTATGATGAATTTCTGAGAGTTGGACGGTTTACACAGATCAGGCATCCAGTCCAAGAGGCATGTCATGTTCATTGAAATCTGCATGCACTCCAGATAAGTCCTTATTTTCCTTTCCCCAAAAGGGATACCTCTCGTCTAAGTTCATTTTGTCCATTTCATTGTTTTGTTTTTCTTTGAATCCCTTTCGGTCTAATTCTTTTCTAAAACTAAGACAAATAAAGTATGGAAAGATTGATTTACAGGGCTTTGTTTGAGAGCCAATATTCGAGAAGGCACCCAGCCTCGGCAGGTGCATTGAGTCGACTTCGACTGGCCATGATGGCCGATGCCTTGAAATCAAAATTCCTGAAAGGAAAGGAAATCAAAGTCAAATGCCCACAAAGGCAAAATAAAGTTGAAAAAGGTTAAATCCCACGTGATTAACCGTTATGGTAAAGTTTTGGAAAAGGCAAGTTCTCCAAGGCCAGAAATGAAATCGGTCATCAGAGAACAAGCAAGCATTTGAGATTTTCATCAAAGAAGCCGGGCCGAGATCAAGTGACCGAAACATTCAAGGCCACAAAACCAACCACCTTTTCAAACTGACAAATTGTTCTTTGTTTGAAAAACAAGAAGCAGGTGCAACCAAAAAGAAATTGTGCAAGGGCTAGAAACAGCTTTGCAGCAACAACTCAAAAAGGGAGGTTTTCTCCAAAATTCTATTTGCATTTACCCATTCTTTGAAATAGTAAAAAGAAAAGAAATAAGATACAATGATGAAAATGATGGGAAAAAAAAATAATATTCAAAATCATGATAGTATAGGGTCTCCAATCCCTAGCTGTTTTTTTCCAACATAGGGTCTTCATTCCCTAGTTGATGCCAACATAGGGTCTCCACTCCCTAATTGATGCCAGCATAACCTGATGCCAATATAGGGTCACCACTCCCTAGTTGATGCCAGCATAACCTGATGCCAACATAGGGTCTCCACTCCCTAGTTGATGATTTTCCAACATAGGGTCTCCACTCCCTAGTTAATGATGCCAACATAGGGTCTCCACTCCCTAGTTGATGCCAATATAGGGTCACCACTCCCTAGTTGATGCCAACATAGGGTCTCCACTCCCTATTTGATGATGCAAATATAGGGTCTCCACTCCCTAGTTGATGCCAGCATAACCTGATGCCAACATAGGATCCCCACTCCCTAGTTGATGCCAATATAGGGTCTCCACTCCGTAGTTAATGCCAGCATAACCTGATTCCAGCATAGGATCTTCACTCCCTAGTTGATGCTAATATAAGGTCTTCACTCCCTAGTTGATGCCAGCATAACCTATTGCAAACATAACTTGATGCCAACATAGGGTCCCCACTCCCTAGTTGATGCCAATATAGGGTCTCCACTCCCTAGTTGATGCCATCATAAGCTGACGCCAACATAGGGTCTTCACTCCCTAGTTGATGCCAATATAGGGTCTCCACTCCCTAGTTGATGCCAGCTTAACCTGATACCAACATAGGGTCTCCACTCCCTAGTCTATGTTTCCTCCAGGTACACCACTCCCACCCTTTTTATCGCTTTCAATAATGAAGTCGTATAGAATTTCGTTACAATAACTAATAAAATTTTCCTAGTGAAAACTGGGGTAGAAAAATTTTGTTCGTTTGTTTTGATGCCTGAGTAGGTTATACCTCGAGGCACATGATTCGAAATGACCAAAAGAAGAAGTCTTAGTCCAAAATAAAAGAAGAAAAATAAAAGAGTTGAAAGCAAAGTGCAGAGGCGGAGAAAAGATGCGGACCGCCCAAAACATGAATCAATCCACAAGATTGTCCCGTATTGATCCGAAAATCTGAAGAAAGAATGAGCTAGCACCTACAGCTACTAAGCATCAAGATTCAGATCAGAGTCTGAATGAAGAACCAGCACAGACTCAAGATCAAGCTTCAAAAGATTTATAGATAGAAATCTTGTAACTCGTAGCTGATAGGCTTAGTTAGTCTTTTGCAATTTGACTTTGGTGTAATAAGGAGCTCAGCAGCAGCAGCAGCAGTGAAATCACAGCTTCCCGGTAGTCCCAGCTACCAAAACTTCTAAAACTACACTGACCTGATTCCTTTATAGCCAAGGATATGTAGGCAACCTCTGAAGCAAGGTTCAGTCAAACCTTTTCAAAATGCTTCCCAGGGAGTGTCCAAACGGGCAAAAATTGCTCGTATTTGCTCACTTTATCTTAGCCCGAAAACTCTTCATGTTTTCGAGCAAAGAGGGGCAGCTGTGAGCACGTGATTTTTGCCCAATGAAAATACTCCTACAAAATCCACAAAATAAATCTTTCTAATTGTTTTAATGTTATAGAATTTTAGGAATTCCTTTTTAATTATTGTTTGCATTTAGTTGCATTTTTGTGCATTCTTTATATTTTAAAGTCATGAAAAAATACCAAAAATGTTTAATGCTTCATTTCATAGCACGTAGATCATAATTGCATGTAGGATTAATCATTTTTGATTAAGTGCATTATTAATTGAAAATCACAAAAATATAATAGTCATGTCTACAATTTAGCTTTTAGTGTTAAATTAATTAGTGTTAAATTAGTGAAATAAGTAAGATTAAATTCTACAAAATAGATTAAGTTAGAGTCTAATTTAGGATTTTGTTTAGCTTGTTTATGATTTTAATTAATGAAATTAGATTTTTTTTAAATAAGGAAAAGAAAGAAAAACAAAAGAAAGAAGAAGGTTGTCTTGTTTTGAATTGGGCCAAGCCTAAGAGGCCCAAAACAATTCCATCCTCCCAACCCAATCTCCTTTAAACCCGGTCCATTTTTGCCCAATAACTAAACGACATCGTTTCGTCCCCAAGTAATCTCAGCCGTTCATGATTTCTAATCTAACGACTCTGAATTCCCCACCATTTCTCATTTAACTGCCCAAACACCCCCCCAAACCCTAGAGACCACCCTCATTTCCCCCATCTCCTCTCTGAGCTTAAACAAGCCGCTCCCAAACCCCTCACTCTCACCGGCCAGCGGCGCCATTCCAAACTCCATCAAACTCACACCCTATACCCCTCATCTCACCCCCATTCATGATACACAATCAATTTTTCCAAAACCCCTACCGAATCCTTCGAATTTCGGATCTAAAAAAACCCTAGAAATCCAAATCAATCGGTTCTTTGTGTTTTCACCCAGATTTCAGCTAATGAGTACGAAATTGACATCAATCGGTTGCTCATGACAAGAGCAATCGATTGATGCTAATTTTAACTCATTGCATGACCATCAGATTTAGGACAAAGTACTACTATTATTTCAGAACTCGATCGCCTCTTTTGGTTCGAATATCTTCAAAGCGGGTAGCCATCTCTTCTTTATTTTTTATTTTTCCTTTATTCCGGAGGATTCAAGTTTGTTTAGTTTAATTTCTAGGTTTCTGTCACGCCCATTTGTTTAGGAAGATTAATAATTGAATACTTGATTAGTTAAACTGGTTGTTGGTTTGATTAGTTCAATTAAAAGTAGGTTTATTTAAGTTAGTAACCATTTATTTGAATATCAGCATATTTAGTTTAGGCTTTCATTATTAGCAAAATCGTTGGAAGATTAGTTGTTGGCTGAATTTGAAGTTTAGATAGTTTGTTGATGTTTTGCAATTGCACATTTGTCTAATTGACTGATTGTAATTAGTCCTTGCTTCATGCTTAATTTGTGCTCGATAGTTTGGTTGTTTAATTTAGCTTAATTAGTTGTTGTTTGACTTCCTTAAAAATAAAAAGGACAGTAGATCTGGGATAGAAGCACTAATTGGTATTAACTGAGACTCAAGGGGGCTTAAGGGCATTGAAAATAGGGCATCTTGTCCAGTTTCTTTTTTTGGGAAGTTTATAGAAGGGACTAAAGTGCAATAGAAAACCAGAAATTAGATCAGCTTTCGGGTAGAAAGGGTGAACTTTCAGAAGTTAAAAAAAAAGTGAAAATGAGAAAAAACTTCTAGAAAGGGACAACCATCCAAATCTGTTAGAAAAGATGTGAAATTAGATATAGATGTCCATTTTCTGGTACAAAAGATGCCATTTTCCTCAATTTAAGGAAAGGCTGGCAGATTCTTTTATACCTGATTTTCATTCCCTCATAAGGCTCTCACATATTCTATATAAGGGGAGGGAGCAGAAGACAGATTTTACACTAGACACACACGAAAATACACTCTGAAAATTGGCACTGTTTTCTTCATTTTAGAGACTGTTTTAGACAGAAATTGACTACATTTTTTTTCAGAAATTCCATTCCTTTCCTTTTCATTTTTGAGTAGAAAAACTTTCTGGGATTCCAGCCTTAGAGTTTTAAAGAAAACATATATAAAAAATAAAATAAAAAAGAAGAAGAAAGCTCCTTTTTTCATCTTTTCTGGGATCTGGAGTTGGTTTTCTTGGCTCTATTTGCTGCTGGTTCTTTATTTTTGGTTCTGCTGTAAACAGGTATGTGCTACATAACTGCAGTACCTATTTAAGTATATGAACAAAGTTTGAGTGTCAATAAATGTGTTAGAAGCTTTCTATGTATGCTAATTGCTTGCTTCAGCTACACGACTGCACTAAGTTCTTCTTTGATTTAGTTTTTCTATTCAATATTAAATGTGTAGCTTAAACAAGAATTGGTCTTACTTAGTTTCATATTGATTAGAAGTGATTCCCTGCTGATGTACATGTCAAAATTGCTTAAATGCTTTCTGGTTTTGTCATATGAAATACTTGCCAAACATGTATTAATTTAAGGTTGTCTTTGGTTTGAGGTCTCAAAGGATTCAAGTTGGGAATGGACTATTGAGATTTGGTGGTTGTGGTAAAGCTGAATTTTGATTTATGAGTTACCCTGTTTAGTGGTCTATAATGCTTAATGGCCCATTTAATCCTTCATACTCTCATGAATATCCAGCTTTAATGTCTCATGTGATGTAATTATTTTGGACAAAACTGATTCGAATGCAGTATGCACATAGATATATTGGTGTTTATGTTTGAAATGAAGATTCACCTTCAGTTAGTCTTAGATTAGAAAGCTTTGTAATTTGTTCTTCAAAACAGTTATTCTTTTCCCATTCATCCTATTGTTGTATGATTTGTTGCAAGGCATCTATCAGATGAAGCATGAATACTCTATCAATTGATTATATGTGATTTGAATATGAGAATATTTGTTTATATGGTATTCGATTGGGCTCCAAATGAGCCTGCTTAGCAGACAACTAAATATTCCCTCATTTTGGGCCCATGTCGGCTCATGAACGAGATATCTAATCCCAAGTTTCTACCCTAATAGTCTAAAAATCACGTACAATAATCACCTGTCCATAACTTATAGGTTTTTAATCTCGAATAAAGTATAGGAGAGTAAACAACTTATAAACGTCTGTAGAAATGCTTTTAGGCACCATTTAATCAAATTATCATGATTATGTACACGTTCGTGTGACACGATTACGATTGTTAAACTGAATACTCGTAGAAATGCTTTTAGGAGCGGCTTAGCTTATTATCGTGATTGTGTATACATTCTCGTGACATAGTCACGATTTCCAAAATTAAATTGGGTATGCGTTCGCGCAACTTCAGCCGAACAATCTTAAATTAATAAAGCATGACTAATATTGTACACGTTTGCGTGACATGATTTTTAGCGCATTGAATAAAGCGGATTTACACATATGTGATCCGTTTTCAAAGATAAATCCATAACGCCATAATTAAAAGCGATAAAGGGTAAAACGTACATAGGTCATAAAAATAAGTAATTAAACAAATTGATTAAGCCATGTATGATTAAAGCGACCGTGCTAAAACTACGAAACTCAGGAGTGCCTCACACCTTTTCTCGGGTTAACAGAATTTCTTACCCGATTTTCTGTGTTCGCGGACCATATATAGAGTCAATTTCCTCGATTTAGAATTTAAAATAAACCGGTGACTTGGGACACCATATATATTCCAAATGGCGACTATGAATTAAATAAATAATCCCATTTCGATTAATGTCACTTAAATTGGAAAAACTCCCTTATTCCCCTCGAAAAAAGGAGGTGTGACAGGTGCGATTAGTCATTTTGATGTTGTTATGTGTGTTTTGAGACCTCAAGTAGGTCTGTATTGTGTTATGGAACTTGTTGGTATATTCGGACAGGGTCCCGAGTGGCTCGGGTGAGTTTCGGACGAGGTTCGGATCATTTCATTACATTTGGGATTTTTGCTAAGATTTTTGGTTCTGGTGTTTCCACATCTGCGGAAGAGTGGGAGCAAATGCGAGTCCACAGAAGTGGACAATTGGCCACAGAAGCGTAGCAGGCTTGGCTGGAGGTCATCGCTGATGCAGAGGAGGAGTCGCACCTGCGAGTGTGCAGAAGCGGAAATTATTCCGCAGGTGCGGAGTTTGCTAGGCAAGGCTATTTTCGAAGTAGTGAAGTTTTTACCGCAGAATCGGTGGTCGCTGATGCGATGAATTGTCCGCAAATGCGGAATCGCTGGGGCAGAAGCTATATTATCGAGGGCTTTGGTTCTTTCTTCATTTTGGGAGCTATGGAGCTCGGATTGAGGCGATTCTTGAGGCACTTTTCACCATATGAATTGGGGTAAGTGTTCTCTACTTGATTTTAGGTATATTTCATGAATCTACCTTAGTTTTTGGTAATTGGATTGTGAATTTTATAGAGAAAATTTGGGGTTTTGGCCTAAAGTTCCATAGTATGAATTTTTGAGTTTTGAACATCAAATTGGGGTCGGATTTGAGTGAAACTAGTATGGTTGGACTCGTAATTGAATGGGTTGTTGAATTTTATAAATTTTGTCGGGTTCCAAGGTGTGGGCCCGAGTTGGGTTTTTGGCCGATTTTGGGCTTTTGATTCAAGATTTGATCTTTTCGATAGAGATTTGTTCCTTTAGCATTGTTTGATGTATTTAACCTATTTTTGGTTAGTTTTTGAGCTGTTCGGAGGTCAAAACGCACGGTATAGCATTTTGGAGCATCGTTTGGCTTACTCGGTGTTGGAATTTGGCTTATTTGAGGTAAGTAACTCTTCTAATCTTAGTGCTGAGGGTATGAAACCCCAAAATACGTGTTATGTGATTGGTATTGAGGTGACGCACATGCTAGGTGACGGGCGTGTGGGCGTGCACCAAGTGAATTGAGACTATGTTGTTCC
Source organism: Nicotiana tabacum (assembly GCF_000715075.1). Lineage (NCBI taxonomy): Eukaryota > Viridiplantae > Streptophyta > Magnoliopsida > Solanales > Solanaceae > Nicotiana > Nicotiana tabacum. The sequence goes on along the minus strand of NC_134101.1, from coordinate 9,901,866 downwards.
CATGGCACTGTATAGTGGTCCTACTATGTTGATATCCGTGTTTTCACCATGTGATAAAGTAGTTAAGCTGTCAATTATACTAGATATCATGTTTAGGCATTATGCCGATACTGTTTGGACCCATAGTGGTAGTCTCTTATTGTCATCTCACTGATTTCATTGATATTTCATACTCAGTCATATCCATGCATTCATACCATATCTCAGTCTCAGTTATTATTTATTGATACATCATATCATTGTTGTCGGGCTAGTTTCATGACATTGTGAGCCCGTGAGTGAGACTGGAGAGATTGATGACTGAGTGAGGCCGAGGGCCTGAGTGAGAGTGACATTTTGGGATCGGGCTGCATGCCGCAGCATATTATATTGATTATATTTTATATGGATCGGGTTGCACGACGCAACGAGCTTTCGGGATATATATATATATATATATATATATATTATTAGATCGGATTGCACGCTGCAACAATATTGGATTGGGTTTCACGCTACAACAATATTGGATCAGGCTGCACGCCGTAGCAATATAGCGCTTGGGCTGAAGGAGCTCCTCCGGAGTATGCACGCCCCCAATGAGCGCAGCCGACTATATATGTGGATCGGGTTGCATGCCACAACGGTCCTTATGATCATATATGGATCGGGCTGCACGCCGCAGCAGGTATTGTACAACGCTGAGTGATTGAGTATGCTGAGCATTGAGCATAGTGAGAGAGAATGCGAGACAGTGAGATTGAGTACTCTGAGAGTGTGAGTACATGAGCTCATCATTGAGATGCATTGCATTTGACATGCGTACTTGAGATACGTGCATAGAGATGCATTTTCTTCTGCTACCCGATTTTGGGGACATTTATGATTTTACCTGTATCTTGACATGTAGGCATAGAGAAGTACTTTCCCCATGCTATAAGAAAATGAAACATCTTACTATTTGTTGAAAGGAGTTTTGGAAAAAACCACAGTTTTCAAACTTACTCGTACTATGGCTTTTTCGGTAAAAGATTTGGGTTTTCACTGAGATATTTGAAAAGAAATGCCTATTCTTTTGGAACTGTGAACGAAGTAAGCCTTTTATTTCTGAGATACTCTTTTATTATTGTACTATGCTGTTGTGAACTGTGGTGTAATATTAGTGTTGTACCCGACCTTTTTGTTAGCTCGTCACTAATTTCAACCTAAGGTTAGGTTTGTTACTTATTAAGTACATGGGGTCGGTTGTACTTATACTACACTTATTCACCTTGCGTGCAGATATTGGCTGTTGATATTGCTGTGTTCGATGGGAGCTGGATTGAAGATGTACTTGCGTCCCGGTTGTAGCTGCCTCTTGTTCGTGGTAGCCTTAGATCTATAAAACTCTGTTTATATACTTTTCAAACAGACTATGTATTTATTTTATTTTTGCTTTGTAAACTCTATTCTTAGAAGCTCATGATTTATACTACCAGTTCTTGGGGAAATGTATTAGTTATATATATCTTCTTTTAATTAATTGCCTTATTAATTTTTTTGGAATTGGATAGTTGATAATTCGCTTACCTAGCGGGTTGGGTTAGGTGCCATCACGACTAGTAGATTTGGGGTCGTGACAATTGATTATTCTAAAAGTAAAGCTAGATGAGGATTTAGAATCAAAATAAGCCAATATACAACTAATATAAAGGAATTAATTTCTACTCCCTCCATCTCAAGTTATTTATCGTAATTTATAAAAATAGATGTTTCAAATTATTTATTATTTTAGAAGTTTAATACAAAATTAATTATATTTTTATTTTATCCTTAGTAGTAATTATTCTTGAAGATGGAGATGACACATAAATAAAGTAAATGTTCAATGAAAAGATGTTATACTTAAGACATAAATAAGGGTTAAATAGTCAAAAATGTATTGAATTAAATAGCCTTCTAATTAATGTTTTCTTTAGGTGTGTATAAAAAAGAAATTACGACAAATAATTTGAGACAAAGAAAATATCTATTAGTAATCAAGAGCCTTTAAATAGGTAAAAAAATGGTAAACTTTTTAGTTATATAAAATATTTATTTAAACAAAAAGAACGTAACTCCAACCAAACAAATAATTGATCAATATAAAAAATCACATCAATTAGTAAATGATGATGAACGATTACCATTACTGTTGTTAGTACTGAAGTTGCACACTTGCACTAATCAATAAACTCATGAAGTTTACTAGCAAAACTAATTATGTTCTGGTTGGTAGAATTGTATTTTCTAAAAGTTAAAGGCAGTAAATTTTATTGGTATTTGAACTAAAAGAAAAAAATAGAAAACAAAATTATAAAAAATGCACATGAATCTATCTATCCGTTTATCTTATTTTAATAAGAAAATGTGTTGTGTAAATTAAAATAGAGGAAGTAAAAATCTACTTTATATAATTCCTTCATTAATTATATTATGTAACATGACTATAATTTCTTACATATTTGTTTTCATTAGTTAAGAGACATAACAACATTGTGAATGAATATTATAGGCATCCAATATGGTTTCGAAGCCCTTGTTTTTAATATTTGTTAACATAAATCTCCGTAAGTATCCAATATGTTGTCTAGCCCATCCTTGTTTTTAGGATTTGTTTTTAAAATTCGTTCAAATTTGAGGTTTTTGTCTTTCTTCATTAAACTTTTGAGATTTTTGTTTGTATAAATTTAATATTTAAGCTTAACTTTCTTTTTAACAAATTCAAGCTTAAATTTTATAACTTATAAAAATAGATCTCATGGGAAGAAAATTAAATTTTGGCCAAGAATCGAAATTGTTCAATCATTACTATTCATGAAGATAATTGGAGTTTTTCTTCTTTGTCAACATAAGAATTTACTCTCGCTCTGTTCTTGATAAACCACACATTCATAAATTTATACTAAATAAAATTATTTTATGAAATATTGTATACTTTTGCCTAATAAAGGAGTTTGAAGTCAATTAAAATTTAATGATCTATTGGATAAACTTTGTCCTTTCAGTATTGCATTAAGACTATAAACTATAATTTATTTTTATATCATATTTTTGTAGGCTCAAAACCAATAGTTATGGCAAATTAGTCTAGAGTGCAAATTTGTCTTTTTTATACGTTTTTGTAATATCTGCATTAAGCATGAAGGTTCCGTTCGATAATTCTAAAGAAAATTTGAATCATTCTTTTTCTCTTTATTATGAACTTATCGCTTGTGATTAATTGTGGTACATTAATTTTAGTGTAGGACCTAATGAAGTTGAACTATATTTTGTGCTCCAAGCTAAAATCTGTTTCTACCATTCAAACTAATGTTTGAAATTAACTATTGATTTATATTTTCTTTGAATATTTTCTTCTCGAATTTTTTCTATTATATGTCTATACGTATTTTGACAATATATAGCTCATTGAAATTATATGTTCTTCATTTATATATTTTTCTGTACATTTACTCTTTTGAGTTTTTTGTTCCTTTTACAAATTTAAATTATTAATTATATTTAAATATGTTGATTAGCTAAAAAAATTCATAGTTTCTTTGATTAAATATTTTACTTGATAAGTTATTATTATTGTAAATTAATACGCATCTAAATGATTAAATGATAAAGAGTCACTATTTTTTGTAACGACCCGGCCAGTCGTTTTAAAAGATGTAGCCTTGTTCCCCTATTTAATGCTCATTCTATACCTTATAACTGTTATATGACTTACTGGGGCAATTGGTTCGGGTCTTATGAGATTTTTAGAATAAATTGGAACACTTAGTTCCAAAGTTTAAAACTTAAGTTGAAAAGGTTGGCTGGATGTCGACCTATGTGCAAACAACCCCAGGGGAGTTGACCTATGGCTGGTGATTTTGGACTTAGGAGCGTGTTCGAAATTTTATTTGGAAGTCCGTAGTTAAATTAGGCTTGAAATGGCTAAAATAGGAATTTAAGTTTGGAAGTTTGACCGGGGAATTGACTTTTTGATATCGGGGTCGGAATCCAGTTCCGAAACTTAGATATGTCATTTATGACTTGTGTACAAAATTTGAGGTCAATCAGACTTGATTTGATAGGTTCCGGCGTCGTTTGTAGAAATTGAAAGTTTCAAAGTTCATTAGGCTTGAATCTATGTGTGATTCATATTTTTAGTGTTGTTGGATGTGATTTGAAGACTTGACTAAGTCTGTATGATGTTTTAGGACTTGTTGGTATATTTGGTTGAGGTCCCGAGGGGCTCGGGCGAGTTTCGGATGGTATTCAGAGTATTTTCCTTCATTTTGGCACTGCTGGTAGCTGCTAATTTCTGGTATTTTAAACCTTCTTCGCGATCGCGAAAATTGGGACGCGATCGCGTAGGCTTAGTTGAGGCAGCATTGATTTTGTTTTTTGCGATCGCGTGAGGTCAACCGCGATCGCGTAGGTTGGGCCAGCGATCGCGTAGGTTGGGCCAATCTGTGCATCGCGATTGCGTGGCATTGTTTGCGATCGCGTAACGTTAATTGAGGGATGCTAAGTTTTGTGCTTCGCGATCGCGTGAAGCGGGATGCGATCGCATAGATTTGAGTTTTTGTGACTCGCGAACGCATGAAGAAGGTCGCGTTCGCGTAGAGTAACGGAGCAGAAGTAGAGGTCACGCGTTTGCTCTATGCGATCGCGTGTAGAGGGCTGCGATCCCATAGAGCTGGGAACTCTGTGCTTTGCGATCGCATGGGGATATCCGCGATCGCGTAGAGTTAATTTGGGCAGTGGAAAGATTATGCTTCGCGATCGCGTGTGATTGTTCGCGATCGCGTAAAGCAAATGACTGGGCAGAGATTTAAGTTGTGAAAATTCATTTTTAATGATTTGGAGCTCGGATTGAGGCGATATTTGGGAGATTTTCAGAGAAAATATCGGAGTAAGTGTTCTTAACTCAAACTTGGTTAGATTACCCGAATTCATCACTGTTTTTAACAATTAATTGGTGATTTAAGTTAAAAAAATTTGAAAACCCTCTTGGATGGATTTGAGGATTTGAGGGTCGAATTGTTATCGGAATTTAGTCATTTTGGTATGGTTAGACTCGTGGTTGAATGGACGTTCATATTTCGTAACTTTCACCGGATTCCGAGGCGTAGGCTCCCACGGGCAATTTTTGAGTTAATTTCGGATTTTCTTTAATTGAAAAATATAGTATTTTCTTATGGAATTGATTCTATAATTTTTGTTGACTGTATCAAATTAATTATGACTAGATTCGAGTCGATCGGAGTCAGAAAATTGAGAAAAAGGCATACTACTTGATTAAATTAGAGCAAGTCGAGGTAAGTGACTTGTCTAACCTTGTGTGGGGAAAATTTTCCCTAGAATTAGTATTGAAGTGATAAATTGCAATGTGTTAAAAGTCGTGTACACGAGGTGATGAATGTTTACACTGGCTAAATGTGAAATATTATGTCTTTAAATTGTGTAGATCGTTGTTGCATATTAGTTAAATAATTTTACCTTGTTATATTCTTCATCATTGATTTAATGTTTATATTTTAAATTTGCTTGACATTTTCTTGCTAATTATTTTACCTATTTAAGTTGAAACTTGTTTTGTTTTATTCTGTGCATTATTTGAAGGTTGATTTTCTTTAAATTAAATATTATTAATATGAATTATTTGACATTTTAAATTTGGTATTGAAGCAATGTATTAAAAATTTTGAAATATTATTTTGTTGAGTTATTTATTCCCGAATATTTTTGTGAGATTTTCGTACTCATTGTGATGGAGCCGTGAGCTCTTTATTGTGAAAAAATATTATTGTTGAATTATTTTGGCATGAGCCGTGAGCTCTTTATTATGTAAAAATATTGTTGTTGATTTATTTTGACAAATTAAAATATTTGGGCACTTGAGGTACAAATTGTGATATATAGTAATATTGATACGCATGCGGTGGTACAAGGTCTGGGTATTGAAACGCATGCGGTGAGATGAGGGTGGTTTGATACGCGTGGCTAGTAGGGGAAACTACTAGAAGTCATGTGGTGTGATAAAGGTGGCTAAAACGCGGGATGTTATTTCAGGAATAATGATTTCTTTAAAATTAATTATGAAGGCTCCCGCGGTAGTATAAGAAAAATGAGATATTGTGAATTTATTTATGATTTGGGACTACGAGGCGGTACCTCGGGAGTGCCCTTGTTGATATTGATTTATGACTGTAGTTGACTTTGATTATTGTTGTGATTTTCTTAAAGTTGAAAAGAATTCTGTTTTGTTTCCACGAGGTATTAATTGCCATTATTTGGTGTAATTGAATGGTGACATACTACTTGACTCATTTCCATTGTCATTTTATCTTATTATATTGTTAAACATTTTATTATGCCATTATTTATTTTTCAGTAGGGCCTGACCTGACCTCGTCACTACTCTACCGAGGTTAGGCTTGGCACTTACTGGGTACCGTTGTGGTGTACTCATATTACGTTTCTGCACATCTTTTTGTGCAGATTCAGGTACATCTTACCAGCTCAGACATCAGTGAGTTACCTGTGTACGGAGACTTCAAGGTATATCTGCCAGCGTCCGCAGACTCCGGAGTCCCCTTCTATCATTATCATGTTGCTTCTTTATTTTCTTAAAATCTTAATATATAGAGACATTGAGGATAAATTCTTAGAAGCTTGTGACTTATTTCTACCGAGTTTTGGGAGTTGTAATTATTTAAATTGTAGTTTATTTATTTCTGATATCTATTATTATTCCGCATTGATAGGTTTACCTAGTCTTAGAGACTAGGTGCCATCACGATCTCCTATGGATGGAATTTGGGGTCGTGACAAGTTGGTATCAGAGATCTAGGTTCATAGGTGTTATGAGTCACAAGCAGGTTTAGTAGAGTCTTGCGGATCGGTACGGAGACGTTTGTACTTATCTTCAGGAGGCTATGGAACTGTTAGGAAAATATTCACTTCTTTGATTCCTTAAATTCCCTCCGTATGATGTCGTGATGGTACTTAGTCGCTAAGACTAGGTAAACCTATCAATGCGGAATAAAAATAGAAATCTGAAACTTTAATTAATTGCAACTCCCAAAACCTGGTAGAAATAAGTCACAAGCTTCTATGAAATTTATCCTCAATGTCTCTCTCTCTCTCTCTCTCTCTCTCTCTCTCTCTCTCTCTCTCTCTCTCTCTCTCTCTATATATATATATATATATATATATATATATATATATATATATATATATATATATATATATATATATCAAGGTCTAAAGAAAATAAGAAAACAACATAATAAAGATAGAAGGGGACTCCGGAGTCTGCGGACGCTGGCAGATATACCTCGAAGTCTCCGTGTACAGGTAACTCACTGATGTCGGGGCTGGTAAAGAGTACCTGGATCTACACAAAAAGATGTGCAGGAGCGTAGTATGAGTACACCATAACGTTACCCAGTAAGTGCCAAGCCTAATCTCGGTAGAGTAGTGACGAGGTCAGGTCAGGCCCTACTGAAAAATAATATTTGCATGGTAAAATGTTTAACAATATGATAAAATAAAATGACAATAGAAATGAATCAAATATCATGTCACCATTTAATTACACAAAATAATGGCAAATAATATCTCGGGGAATCAAAACAGAATTTCTTTCAACTTTAAAAAAATCACAACAAATAATCAAAGGCAACAGCGGCCATAAATCAATATCAACAAGGGCACTCCCGAGGTACCGCCTCGTAGTCCCAAATCATAAATAAATTCACAATATCTCATTTTTTTATCTCACTGCGGGAGCCTTCATAATTTATTTTAAAGAAAATATTTTCTTCGAAATAGCACCCCGCGTTTTAGCCATCTTTATCACACCGCATGACTTTTAGTAGTTCCCTCTACTAACCACGCGCATCAAGCCACTCTTATCTCACCGCATGCGTTTTAGACCTAAACCTTATACCACCGCATGCGTATCAATATCATATTATATTACAATTTGCACCTCAAGTGTCCAAATATTTTAATTTGCCAAAATAATTCAACAAAAATATTTTTTCCACAATAAAGAGCTCATAGCTCCATCACAATGAGTACAAAAATCTTACAAAAATATTCAAGAATAAATAATTCAGCAAAATAATATTTCAAAGTCTTTAATACGTTGCTTCAATACCAAATTTTAAAAAATATCAAATACTTTATATTAATAATATTTAATTTAAAGAAAATCAATCTTCAATTAATGCACAGAATAAAAGAAACCAAGTTCCAACTAAACAGATAAAACAATCAGCAGGAAAAGGTCAAGCAAATTTAAAGTATATAAATCAAATCAATGATGGAGAATATAACAAGATTTAATAATTTAATAAATATGCAACAGTGATCTTCACAATTTAAAAATATAATCATTCACATTTAGTCCGTGTACACACTCGTCATCTCGTGTATACGACTTTCATCACATTACAATTAATACCAATCCTGAAATTTCCCCCACACAAGGTTAGACAAGTCACTTACCTCGACTTGCTCCAATTTAACCAAGTAGTATATTTTTTCCTCGATTTTCCGACTCATATCTAGTCATAATTAATTTGATACAGTCAACAAAAATTATAGGAATCAATTTCATAAGCAAAATACTATATTTTTTAATAAAATCCAAAATTAGCTCAAACATAGCCCGTAGGGCCCACGTCTTGAAAATCCGGCAAAACTCATAAAATCTGATAACCCATTCAATTTTGAGTCCAACCATACCAGTTTCACTAAAATCCGACTCCGAATCGATACCGAAATCTCGAAAATTCATTTCTATGAGATTTCAAAATTTTCACAAAATCTCAATCTCAAAACACTAATTAAATGGTGAAAACAATGATATATTTGTGTATATAGACCAAATCCGAGTTAGAATCACTTACCCCAATGTCTTTCCTTAAAAATCGATCAAAAATCGCCTCTGCTCAAGCTCCAGTTTGTTAAAAATAGCGAATGGGACGAATGCCCTCTTTTATAAATCTGCCCAGGCAATCTTCGGAACTGGCCCTCGATCGTGGCTTCGATCATGGCCCTCGAGCCTAGGCCTCGATTGTGGCTTCGATCACAGGCTCGAGCCTGGACCTCGGTCATGGCCTCGATCATGGCATCGAGCTTGGTCCTTCGATCATCGCCTCGATCCTGGCATCAAGCCTGGGCCTTCGATCATGGCCTCGATCATGGCATCGAGCCTGGGCCTTCGATCATGGCATGGAACCTGGGCCTTCGACCATGGACTCGATCATGGCATCGATCCTGAGCCTCGTCTCTGGCTTCGACCATGGCCGTCGATCCTGGGCTCGATATTTGGGCTCGATCACAGCCCAGAATATCCTGCAGAAGAGAAAAAATTGCAGCAGCTTTTTAAGTCCAATATTTTGATCCGTTAACCATCCGAAACTCACCTGAGGCCCTCGGGACCACAACCAAATATACCAACAAGTCCTAAAACATCATATGAACTTATTTGAAACCTCAAATCACATAATACAATGCTAAAATCACGAATCATGCTCCAATTCAAGCTTAATGAAACTTAGAATTTCCAACTTCTACATTCGATGTCGAAACCTACCAAATCAAGTCCGATTGACCTCAAATTTTGCACACAAGTCATAAATGATATAACGGAGCTATGAAAATTTTCGGAACTGGATTCCGACTCCAATATCAAAAAGTCAACTCCCCGGTCAAACTTCCAAACTTAAATTCATGTTTTAGCCATTTCAAGCCTTATTTCACTACGGACTTCCAAATAAAATTCCGATCACGCTCCTAAGTCCAAAATCACCATACGGAGCTGTTGGAATCAACAAAATTCTATTCCGGGGTCATTTGTACATAATTCGACATCCGGTCACTGTTTGACTTAAGCTTTTAAAACCTTTAATTTTTCATCAAAATTCCATATCTCGGGCTAGGGACCTAAGAATTTGATTCCGGGCATACTCCCAAGTCCCAAATCACAATACGGACCTACCAAAACTGTCAAAACACTTATCTGAGTCAGTTTGCTCAAAATGTTGACCAAAGTCAACTCAGTTGAGTTTTAAAGCTCTAATTCACATTTTAATCTATTTTTTACATAAAAACTTTCCGAAAACTTTTATGGACTGCGCACGAAAGTCGAGTAATGATAAATAGTTCTTTTCGAGGTCTTAGAACACAGAATTAATTATTAAGTTTAAAGATGACATTTTGCGTAGTCACAATTCACTTCTTTGATTCCTTATCGTGCGCGTTTGTTGACTTCAAAGTTCTAAACCATTATATTTTTATTCTCTCACAAATGGTGAGGACACGCACAACTGGATCCGATAATCAGACACCTGCGCCCTCTGTTGGAGCCGCAAGAGGCCAGGGTCGGGGCAGAGGCCGAGGAAGACCACGTGGTGTAGCCAGAGCACCCGCACGAGCTGCTGCAGAGGAACCACAAGTAGCTCTAGTTGGAGAAGAGGCACCTGAGATGCATGTTACTACTCCTGCACTTCAGGAGACTCTTGCCCAGTTTTTGAGCATGTTTGGCATTCTAGCTTAGGCAGGGTTAATTCCACTTGCTCCTGCCACATCTCAGGCCGGGGGAGGGTACAGATTCCCGTCGCCCGTACTCCAGAGCCATGGGCCCAAGTTGACCATGCTCCAGAGGTTATACTAGTGCAGCCAGTTACCCGAGTTCGACCTGAGATTAGGACAACAGTTTCAGAGGGGGAGCAGCTCAGGCTCGAGAGGTACAAGAAGTACCATCCTCCCACTTTCAGCGGTTTAGCTTCAGAGGATGCTCAGGGTTTTCTGGAGGAATGTCACTGTATCCTTCGTACTATGGGTATTGTGGATTCCAGTAGGGTTTCTTTCACGGCATTCCATTTTAGAGGAGCAGCCTACCAGTGGTGGCAGGCATATGAGTTGGATAGTCCCGCTGAGGCATCTTCACTCACTTGGACTCAATTTTTAGATATGTTCTTAAGGGAGTGTGTTCCTCAGAGTCTTAGAGATGCATGGTGTGCAGAGTTTGAGCAGTTAAGCCAGGGTTCTATGACTGTGTCAGAGTATGCGGTCCGATTTAGTGAGTTGGCTAGTCATGCACCAGCCTTAATTGCTACTGTTCGAGAGCAGGTTCACAGATTTATTGAGGGTCTCCACCATAGTATCAGATTCAGTATGGCCCGCGAGCTAGAGATGGACATCACATACCAACAGGTAGTGTCAATTGCTAGGAGATTGGAAGGTATGCGGACCCGGGAGAGGGAAGAGAGGGAACCTAAGAGACCCTGAGATTCTGGCACATATAATAATTCTCATGCCCCAGTTGCAGCCCGTCATGGTAGAGGTTATGTGAGCCTTCCTATTCATTCAGCACTTCCAGCTTCTAATGGTATTTCGGCTACTCCCAGACCTCGGGTTCCATATTATGCACCGCCAGTGTCTATTGTACCTCCTGTACGGGGTGCTTTAAGTGGGCAGTCTAGTCGATCAGGCCCGAGCCAGTCCCAGCAACCACGTCCTCCAAGGGCTTATTTTAGGTGTGGTAACACTCGTCATATCATCAGAGATTGCCCCAGATTTAGGAGGGGTGCACCTCCATAGATTTCTCAGGCCCCACCTATTCCACGGGGCCCTCAGGCTTCTCAGGCCATGATTACTGCACCAGTTGCCACTCCTCCTGCACAACCAGCTAGAGGTGGAGGTCGGACAGGTAGAGGTCGCCCTAGAGGGGGAGGCCAGGCCATGTATTATGCCTTTCCTGCTAGGATAGAGGCGTTGTATCTGATTTTGTTATCACAGGTATTATTCTGGTCTGTCATAGAGATGCATCAGTCTTAATTGATCTAGGCTCCACTTACTCTTATGTGCCATCTTATTTTGCCCCGTATTTGGGCGTATCACGTGATTCCTTGAGTTCATCTGTTTATGTATCTACACCCGTGGGTGAATATATTATTATGGACCACGTGTTTCGGTCGTGTTTAATTGTTATCAGTGGTTTTGAGACCAGAGCTGATTTATTATTGCTCGATATGGTGGATTTTGATATTATTTTGGGCAAGAACTGGTTGTCGCCCTATCATGCTATTCTTGATTATTATGCTAAGACGGTGATGTTGGTTATGCCAGGTCTACTGCGGTTAGAGTGGAGAGGTACCTCGGATCATGTTCCTTGCAGGGTTGTTTCATTTCTTAAAGCTCAACGGATGGTTGAGAAGGGGTGTGATGCGTATCTGGCCTATGTGAGAGATGTTAGTATATATACTCCTACCGTGGAGTCAGTTCCTGTAGTAAGGGATTTTCCTGATGTATTTCCAGCGGATCTTCCGGGTATGCCACCCGATAGGGATATTGACTTTGGCATTGATTTGTTACCGGGCACTCAGCCCATTTCTATTCCACCATATCGTATGGCCCCAGTAGAGTTGAAAGAATTAAAAGAACAGTTACAGGAGTTGCTTGATAAGGGCTTCATTCGGCTCCAGTGTATCGCCTTGGGGTGCTCCTATCTTATTTGTAAAGAAGAAAGATGGTTCTATGCGGATGTGTATTGATTACCGCCAGCTGAACAAGGTTATAATGAAGAACATGTATCCATTTCCTCGTATTGATGACCTATTTGATCAGCTTCAAGGTGCCAGAGTGTTCTCTAAGATTGACTTGCGTTCAGGCTATCATCAATTGAAGATTCGGGAACCAGATATCCAGAAGACTGCTTTTAGGACTCGGTATGGTCATTATGAGTTCCTTGTAATGTCATTTGGGCTAACCAACGCCCCAGCAACATTTATGAACTTAATGAATAGTGTATTTTAGACCTATCTTGATTCTTTCGTCATTGTGATTATTGACAACATTCTAGTGTATTCCCGGAGTCGGGAAGATCATGAATAGCACATGAGGATTGTGCTTCAGACATTGAGAGAAAAGAAGCTATATGCAAAATTTTCAAAGTGTGAATTCTGGCTTGATTCAGTGGGACTTTAGGGTCATATAGTTTCGTGCGAGGGGATCAAGGTAGATCCGAAGAAGATTGAAGCAGTACAGAGTTAGTCCAGACCGTCCTCAGCTACGGAGATCCGGAGTTTCCTTGGTTTGGCAGGGTATTATCGCTGATTTGTAGAGGGTTTCTCTTCTATTGCTGCAAGTATGACCAAATTGACCCAGAAGGGTGCTACATTCAGGTGGACCGAGGAATGTGAAGAGAGCTTCCAAAAGCTCAAGACAGCTTTGATTACAGCCCAATATTGGTATTACCTACAGGTTCAGGGTCTTATACTGTGTATTATGATGTGTCACGTATTGGTCTCGGCGTAATGTTGATACAAGACGGTAGGGTGATTGCCTCGCGTCCATATAGTTAAAGGTACATGGGAAGAATTATCCGGTCCACGACCTTGAGTTAGCAACTATTGTTCATGCCTTAAAGATTTGGCGGCATTATTTGTACAGTGTCCATTGTGAGGTCTACACCGATCACCGAAGTCTACAGCATCTGTTTAAACAGAAGGATCTTAATTTGCAGCATCGGAGATGGTTGGAGTTGCTTGAGGATTATAATATCACCATTCTCTATCATACTGGGAAGGCCAATGTTGTGGCCGATGCCCTGAGTCGTAAGGCGGAGAGTTTGGGCAGCTTAGCATATTTACCAATAGCAAAAAGGCCTTTAGCCTTGGATGTTCAGGCCTTGGCCAACCAGTTTGTTAGATTGGATGTTTCCGAGCCGAGCTGAGTTTCGACTTGTATGGTTTCTCAGTCTTCTCTTTATGATTGTATCAGGGAGCGTCGCTATGATGACCCTCATCTGCTTGTCCTTAAGGATACAATTCAACACGGTGATACCAAGGAAGTCACTATTGGAGATGACGGTGTATTACGGATGTAGGGCAGGCTATATGTACCCAATATAGATGGTTTGCGTGAGTTGATTCTCCAGGAGGCTCACAGTTCACGGTACTCCATTCATCCGGATGCTGCAAAGATGTATCAGGACTTGAGACAGCACTATTGGTGGAGGCGGATGAAGAAAGACATAGTGGAGTATTTAGCTCGGTGCCTAAATTGTCAGCAGGTAAAATATGAGCATCAGCGGCCAAGTGGATTTCTTCAGAAGTTAGAGATTCCAGAATGGAAATGGGAGCAGATCACTATGGATTTCGTTGTTGGGCTTCCACGGACTCAACGGAAGTTTGATATAGTTTGGGTGATTGTGGATAGGCTGACCAAGTCAGCTCATTTCGTTCATGTGATGACTACCTACTCTTCCGAGCAGTTGGCTCGAATATATATTTGTGAGATTGTCAGACTTCATGGCGTACCAGTATCTATCATCTCTGACCGGGGTACGCAGTTTACATCACGGTTCTGGAGGGTAGTACAGCGTGAGTTGGGTACTCGGGTAAAGTTGAGTACAACATTTCCCCCTTAGACAGACGGGCAGTCCGAATGCACTATTCAAATACTGGAGGATATGCTTCGTGCGTGTGTGATAGATTTTGGAGGTGCTTGGGATCAGTTCTTACCACTTGCAGAGTTTTCTTACAACAACAGTTACCAGTCAAGCATTCAGATGGCTCTGTATGAGGCCTTGTATGGTAGGCGGTGCCGGTCTCCAGTGGGTTAGTTCGAATCGAGCGAGGCTAGGCTATTGGGTATAGACTTGGTTCAGGATGCCTTGGAAAAGGTTAAATTGATTTAGGATCGACTTCGTACAGCCCAATCTAGATAGAAGAGTTATACGGATCGGAAGGTTCGTGATTTTGCATTCATGGTTGGTGAGTAGGTCTTGCTCCGGGTTTCGCCTATGAAGGGTGTGATGAGGTTCGGGAAGAAGGGCAAGTTGAGCCCTAAGTATATTGGGCCTTTTGAGATTCATGAGAGAGTTGGAGAGGTGGCTTACATACTTGCACTACCACCTAGTCTCTCTGCAGTTCATCCAGTGTTCCATGTTTCTATGCTTCGAAAATATCACGGCGATCTGTCTCATGTGTTAGACTTCAGTTCGGTTCAGTTGGACAAGGATCTATCTTATGTTGAGGAACCAGTGGCTATTTTAGATAGGCAGGTTCGAAAGCTGAGGTCAAAGAACATTGCTTCTGTAAAGGTTCAGTGGAGGGGTCATCCGGTCGAGGAGGCGACTTGGGAGGTCGAGAATGATTTACGCAGCTGTTATCCACACTTATTCACCAGCTCAGGTACTTTTTCTAACTCCGTTCGAGGACGAACGTTTGTTTTAGAGGTGGAGAATGTGATGACCCAAAATGTCATCTTTAAATTTAATGATTAATTCCCCTATTTAATGCTCATTCTGTACCTTATAACTGTTATATGACTTATCGAGGCAATTGGTTCGGGCCTGATGAGATTTTTAGAATAAATTGGAACACTTAGTTCCAAAGTTTAAAACTTAAGTTGAAAAGGTTGGCTGGATGTCGACCTATGTGCAAACCACCCCGGAATAAAATTTTGATGATTCTAACAGTTCCGTATGGTAATTTTGGACTTAGGAGCGTGTTCAGAATTTTATTTGAAAGTATGTAGTTAAATTAGGCTTGAAATGGCTATAATAGGAATTTAAGTTTAGAAGTTTGACCGGGGAGTTGACTTTTTGATATCGGGGCCGAAATCGAGTTCCGAAAATTTTCATAGCTTCGATATGTCATTTATGACTTGTGTGCAAAATTTGAGATCAACCGAACTTGATTTGATAGGTTCCGGCTTTGTTTGTAGAAATTTAAAGTTTCAAAGTTCATTAGGCTTGAATCTATGTGTGATTCGTATTATTAGTGTTGTTGGATGTGATTTGAAGACTCGACGAAGTTCGTATAATATTTTAGGACTTGTTGGTATATTTGGTTGAGGTCCCGAGGGGCTCAGGCGTGTTTCAGATGGTATTCGGAGTATTTTCCTTCATTTTGGCATTGCTAGTAGCTACTGATTTCTGGTATTTTAAACCTTATTCGCGATCGCGAAGGTTGGGACGCAATCTTGTAGGCTTATTTGAGGCAGTGTTGATTTTGTTCTTCGCGATCGCTTGAGGTCAACCGCGATCGCGTAGGTTGGGCCAATCTGTGCATCGCGATCGCGTGGCATTGTTTGTGATCGCCTAAGGTTAATTGAGGGCTGCTGAGTTTTATGCTTCGCGGTCGCATGAAGTGGGATGCGATCGCGCAGCTTTGAGTTTTTGTGACTCGCGAACGCATGAAGAAGGTCGCGTTCGCGGAGAGTAATGGAGCAGAAGTGGAGGTCACGCATTTGCTCTATGCGATCGCGTGAAGAGGGTTGTGATCGCGTAGAGCTGGGAACTCTGTGCTTTGCAATTGCGTGGGGATATCCGCGATCGCGTAGAGTTAATTTGGGCAGTGGAAAGATTGTGCTTCGCGATCGCGTAGAGCAAATTTGGAGCTCGAATTGAGGCGATTTTTGGGATAGTTTCATAGAAAACATCGGGGTAAGTGTTCTAAACTCAATCTTGGTTAGATTACCCGAATCCATCACTGTTTTTAATAATTAATTGGTGATTTAAGTTGGAAAAATTTGAAAACCCTCTTGGATAGATTTGAGGATTTGAGGGTCGAATTGTTATCGAAATTTAGTCATTTTGGTATGGTTAGACTCGTGGTTGAATGGGCGTTCATATTTCGTAACTTTTGCCGGATTCCGAGATGTGGGCCCTCACGGGCAATCTTTAAGTTAATTTTGGATTTTTTTAATTAAAAATGTAGTATTTTCTGATGAAATTGATTCTATAATTTTTGTTGACTGTATCGAATTAATTATGACTAGAGTCGAAAAATCGAGGTAAAGGCATACTACTTGATTAAATTAGAGCAAGTCGAGGTAAGTGACTTGCCTAACCTTGTGTGGGGGAATTTTTCCCTAGGATTGGTATTGAAGTGATAAATTGTAATGTGTTGAAAGTCGTGTACACGAGGTGACGAGTGTGTACACGGGCTAAATATGAATGATTATGTCTTTAAATTGTGTAGATCAATGTTGCATATTAATTAAATAATTTTACCTTTATATTCTTCATCATTGATTTAATGTTTTATATTTTAAATTTTCTTGACCTTTTTCTGCTAATTGTTTTACTTGTTTGAGTTGAAACTTAGTTTCTTTTATTCTGTGCATTATTTGAAGGTTGATTTTCTTTAAATTAAATATTATTAATATGAATTATTTGACATTTTAAATTTGGTATTGAAGTAACCTATTAAATTTTTTGAAATATTATTTTGTTGAGTTATTTATTCCCGAATATTTTTGTGAGATTTTCGTACTCATTGTGATGGAGTCGTGAGCTCTTTATTGTGGAAAAATATTATTGTTGAATTATTTTGGCATGAGCCGTGAGCTCTTTATTGTGAAAAAATATTGTTGTTGATTTATTTTTGAAAAATTGAAATATTTGGGCACTTGAGATGCAAATTGTGATATATTGTGATATTGATACGCATGTGGTGGTATAAGGTCTGGGTATTTGTGATGATCCAAAATGTCATCTTTAAATTTAATGATTAATTATGTGATCTAAGCACTTTTTACCAATACTCGACTTGCGTGTGCAGTCAGTAAAAACTTTTCGGAAAGTTTTTAGGTAAAAAATGAATTAAAACGTGAATTAGAGCTTTAAAACTCAACTGAGTTGACTTTGGTCAACATTTTGAGCAAACAGACTCGGATTAATGTTTTGACAGTTTTGGTAGGTCTGTATCGTGATTTGGGACTTAGGCATATGCCCGAAATCGAATTCCGAGGTCCCTAGCCCGAGATATGGAATTTTAATGAAAAATTAAAAGTTTAAGTTCAAATAGTGACCGGATGTCAAATTATGTGTAAACAACCCCAGAATAGAATTTTGATGATTCCAACAGCTCTGTATGGTGGTTTTGGACTTAGGAGTGTGATCGAAATTTTATTTGGAAGTCCGTAGTAGAATTAGGCTTGAAATGCCAAAAGTTAAATTTTTAGGAAGTTTGACCGGGGGGTTGACTTTTTGATATCGAGGTCGAAATCCGATTTCGAAAATTGTTATAGCTCAGTTATGTCATTTATGACTTGTGTGCAAAATTTGAGGTCATTCCGAATTGATTTGATTTGTTTCGACACAAGATATAGAATTTAAAAGTTCAAAGTTCATTGATTTTGATTTGAGGTGCGATTCGTCATTTTGATGTTGTTTGATGTAGTTTGAAGCCTCGACTAAGTTCGTATGGTATTTTGGGACATGTTGGAATAATTGGTTAAGGTCCTGAGGGTCTCGGGTGGATTTCGGAAGGTAAACGGAATGGATTTCGGACAAAGAGTGCTGGAAATTTCTGTTGCAGAAATTTTGTGCATGGAGCTAATTTTGGAAGCGTTTATCTCGTAATTCATAAGGAATCAGAATATTTTTAAAACATGAAAGTTGTAGTCGTTTGATTATAGTTTCCAGAAAGTTAAACCATTCATTATTTGGACATATGTACAGAAAGTTATGACAGATTGAATGAAGGCTAGTAGAGCAGTTTCGCCAGAAATTTTGCCAGAAATTTCTGATGCGTAGAGCCAAATTTGGAAGCTTATATCTCGTAATTCATAAGGAATCAGAACATTTTCAAAACATAAAAGTTTTAGTCGTTTGATTATACTTTCCAGAAAGTTAAACCATTCATTATTTGGACATTTGTACAGAAAGTTATGACGTATTGAATGAAGGCTAGTAGAGCAGTTTCGCCAGAAATTTCAGATGCGTGTAGCCGACTTTGGAAGCTTATATCTCGCAATTCATAATGAATCAGAACATTTTCAAAACATGAAAGTTGTAGTCGTTGGAGTATAGTTTTCAGAAAGTTAAACCATTCATCATTTGAACATTTGTACATGAAGTTATGATCAATTGAAGGAAGGCTGGTAGAGCAATTTCTGGTGGACTTTTAGTGACGGAAAATGGACTTTTAGTGACGGATTGGCAGAAACATAAGGACCAAAAATGGTCATTTCATTCATTTCGTTTTGGATTTTTGGAGCACGGTTCTTGGGCGATTTTTGGCCGATTTTCACGGGAAAACATTGGGGTGAGTGTTCCTTATCCTATATTGATTATATTTCATGATTCCATACTCATTTACATCATGAATCCGTGAATTTATGGAAGAAAAATCAAGAGTTTTGCAAAATCATTCAAAAACGAAAATTTAAGATTTGGAGGTCGAGTTGTTATCGGATTTTGGTAAAATTGGTATGGGTGGACTCGTAATTGAATGGGTTGTCGGATTTTATAAGTTTCGCCGGATTTCGAGATGTGGGCCCCACGGGCAAATTTTGAGCTAATTTCGAATTTTAATGAAAATATAATATTTTCTTAAGAAATTGATTACTATAATTTTTATTGACTGCATCGAATTAATTATGACTAGATACGAGTCGATCGGAGTTGAAAAATCGAGGAAAAAACATAATACTTGATTAAATTGGAGCAAGTCGAGGTAAGTGACTTGTCTAACCTTGTGTGGGGAAAATTTCCCCAAGGATTGGTATTGATGTGATTATTGAAATGTATTGAAAGTCGTGTGCACGAGGTGACGAGTGTGT
The DNA here is from genome assembly GCF_000715075.1 of Nicotiana tabacum. Classification (NCBI taxonomy): domain Eukaryota; kingdom Viridiplantae; phylum Streptophyta; class Magnoliopsida; order Solanales; family Solanaceae; genus Nicotiana; species Nicotiana tabacum. The sequence goes on along the minus strand of NC_134101.1, from coordinate 9,882,294 downwards.
ACACGGTTTAAATTACGAAAGATTATATTTTTAAATTGTGTAGATCAATGTTGCGCATTTATTAAATTATTTTATCTTGTTATATTCTTCATCGTTGATCTGAGATATATACTTCAAATTTGTTTGATCTTTTCTTACTAATTGTTTTACCTGTTTAGTTGAAACTTGGTTTCTTTTATTCTGTGCATTATTTGAAGGTTGATTTTCTTTAAATTAAATATTATTAATATGAAGTATTTGACAATTTTAAACTTGATATTGAAGCAACGTAGTAAAGATTTTAAAATATTATTTTCCTAAATTATTTACTCCTGAATATTTTTATACTCATTATGAGGGAGCCGTGAGCTCTTTGTTGTGAAAAAATATTATTGTTGAATTATTTTGACATGAGCCGTGAGCTCTTTATTGTGGAAAAATATTATTGATGAATTATTTTGACATGAGCCGTCAGCTCTTTATTGTGGCAAACTATTATTGATGATTTATTTTGGCATGAGCCGTGAGCTCTTTATTATTGAAAAATATTGTTGTTGATTTTTTTGTGGAAAATTAAAATATTGGGCACTTGAGGTGCAAATTATGATATATTGTGATATTGATACGCATGCGGTGGTATAAGGTCTGGGTGTTGAAATGCATGCGGTGAGATAAGGGTGGCTTGATACGCGTGGCTAGTAGGGGTGACTACTAGAAGTCATGCGGTGTGATAAGGGTGGCTAAAACGCGGGATGCTATTTCGGAAAAAAAATATTTTTTTTAAATAAATTGTGAAGGCTCCCGCAGTGATATAAGGAAATGAGATATTGTGAAATTATTTATAACTTGGGACTACGAAGCGGTACCTCGGTAGTGACCTTGTTGATATTGATTTATGGCCATAGTTGCTTTCGATTAATTGTTGTGATTTTCATAAAGTTGAAGGAAATTCTGTTTTGATTGCACGAGATATTATTTGCAATTATTTGGTGTCATTAAATGTGACATACTATTTGATTTATTTTCAATGTCATTATTATATTCCAATAGGGCCTCACCTGACCTCGTCACTACTCTACCGAGGTTAGGCTTGGCACTTACTGGGTACCGCTGTAGTGTACTCATTCTACGCTTCTGCACATCTTTTTGTGCAGATCCAGGTATATTTTTACCAGCCTAGACGTCAGTGAGTTACCTGCACACGGAGACTTCGAGGTATATCTGTCAGCGTCTGCAGACTCCGGAGTCCCCTTCTATCATTTTATATTGCTTCCTTATATTTTATTTAGACCTTGACATATAGAGACATTGAGAATAAATTCTTAGAAGCTTGTGACTTATTTCTATCGGGTTTTGGGAGTTGAAATTGTTTGAATTGTAGTTTATTTATTTCAGATATTTATTATTATTCTGCATTGATAGGCTTACCTAGTCTTAGAGACTAGGTGCCATCACGACATCCTACGGAGGGAATTTGGGGTCGTGACAGTAAGAGCTCCAAATGCGGTGTGATAAGGGTGGCTTGATATGCGTGGCTAGTAGGGAAAACTACTAGAAGTCATGTGGTGTGATAAGGGTAGCTAAAACGCGGGAAGTTATTTCAGGAATAATGATTTATTTAAAATTAATTATCAAGGCTCCCGCAGTGGTATAAGGAAAATGAGATATTGTGAATTTATTTATGATTTGGGACTACGAGGAGGTACCTCGGGAGTGCCCTTGTTGATATTGATTTATGGCCGCAGTTGCCTTTGATTATTGTTGTGATTTTCTTAAAGTTGAAAAGAATTCTGTTTTGTTTCCACGAGGTATTAATTGCCATTATTTGGTGTAATTAAATGGTGGCATACTACTTGACTCATTTCCATTGTCATTTTATCTTATTATATTGTTAAACAGTTTACCATGCCATTATTTATTTTTCAGTAGGGCCTGGCCTGACCTCGTCACTACTCTACCGAGGTTAGGCTTGGCACTTATTGGGTACCGTTGTGGTGTACTCATACTCTGCTTCTGCACATCTTTTTGCGAAGATTCAGGTACATCTTACCAACCTAGACATCAGTGAGTTACCGTTGTGGCGGAGAGTTTGGGCAGCTTAGCATATTTACCGGTAGCAGAGAAGCCTTTGGCCTTGGATATTCAGGCTTTGGCCAACCAGTTTGTCAGATTGGATGTTTCCGAACCGAGTCGAGTTTTGGCTTGTGTGGTTTCTCAGTCTTCTCTTTATGATCGTATCAGGGAGCGTCAGTATGATGACCACCATTTGCTGGTCCTTAAGGATACAGTTCAGCACGGTGATGCCAAAGAAGTCGCAATTGGAGATGGCGGTGTATTACGGATGCAGGGCAGGCTATGTGTGCCTAATGTAGATGGTTTTCGTGAATTGATTCTCTAGGAGGCTCACAGTTCGCGGTACTCCATGCATCCGGGTGCTGCGAAGATCTAGCAGGACTTGAGGCAATATTATTGGTGGAGGAAGATGAAGAAAGACATAGTGGAGTATGTAGCTCGGTGTCTAAATTGTCAACAAGTGAATTATGAGCATCAACGACCGAATGGATTGCTTCAGGAGTTAGAGAGTCCAGAATGGAAATGGGAGAGGATCACTATGGATTTCGTTGTTAGGCTCCCACGGACTCAGAGGAAGTTCAATGCAGGTTGGGTGATTGTGGATAGATTGACCAAGTCAGATCATTGCAATCCTATGATGACTACCTACTCTTCCGAGCAGTTGGCTCGAATCTATATTCGCGAGATTGTCAGATTTCACGGCATATCGGTATCTATCATCTCTGACCGGGGTACGCAGTTTACATTACGATTCTGGAGGGTAGTACAGCGTGAGTTGGGTACTCGGGTAGAGTTGAGTACAACATTTCACCCTTAGACGGACGGGGCAGTCCGAACGCACTATTCAGATACTGGAGGATATGCTTCGTGCGTGTGTGATAGATTTTGGGGGTGCTTGGGATCAGTTCTTACCACTTGCGTAGTTTGCTTACAATAATAGTTGTCAGTCAAGCATTCAGATGGTTCCGTATGAGGCCTTGTATGGTAGGTGGTGCCAGTCCCCAGTGGGTTGGTTCGAACCGGGCGAGGCTAGGCTATTGGGTACAGACTTGGTTCAGGATGCCTTAAAAAAGGTTAAGTTGATTCAGGATTGACTTCGTACAGCCTAATCTAGACAGAAGAGTTATGCGGATCGGAAGATTCGTGATGTTGCATTCATGGTTGGTGAGCGGGTATTGCTCCGGGTTTCGCCTATGAAGGTTGTGATGAGGTTCGGGAAGAAGGGCAAGTTAAGCCCTAGGTATATTGGGCCTTTTGAGATTCTTGAGAGAGTTGGAGAGGTGGCTTACAGACTTGCACTACCACCTAGTCTTTCTTTGGTTCATCCGGTATTCCATCTTTCTATACTTCGAAAATATCACGGCGATCCGTCTCATGTGTTAGACTTCAGTTCGGTTCAGTTGGACAAGGATCTATCTTATGTTGAGGAACCAGTGGCTATTTTAGATAGGCAAGTTCGAAAGCTGAGGTCAAAGAATATTGCTTCCGTAAAGGTTCAGTGGAGGGGTCATCCGGTCGAGGAGGCGACTTGGGAGGTCGAGAATGATTTACGCAGTTGTTATCCACACTTATTCACCAGCTCAAGTACTTTTTCTAACTCCGTTCGAGGACGAACATTTATTTTAGAAGTGGAGAATGTGATGACCCAAAATATCATCTTTAAATTTAATGATTAATTATGTGATCTAAGCACTATTTACCATTACTCGACTTGCGTGTGCAGTCCGTAAAAAATTTTCGAAAAGTTTTTAGGTGAAAAATGAATTAAAATGTGAATTAGAGCTTTAAAACTCAATTGAGTTGACTTTGGTCAACATTTTGAGCAAACAGACTCGGATTAGTGTTTTGATAGTTTTGGTAGGTCTGTATCGTGATTTGGGACTAAGGCGTATGCCCGGAATCAAATTCCGAGGTCCCTAGCCCGAGATATGGAATTTTGATAAAAAATTAAAAGTTTAAGTTCAAATAGTGACCGGATGTCAAATTATGTGCACACGACCCCGGAATAGAATTTTGATGATTCCAACAGCTCCGTATGGTGATTTTGGACTTAAAAGTGTGATCGAAATTTTATTTGAAAGTCCGTAGTAGAATTAGGCTTGAAATGCCAAAAGTTAAATTTTTGGGAAGTTTGACCGGGGGGTTGACTTTTTGATATCGAGGTCGAAATCCAATTCCGAAAATTTTCATAGCTCAGTTATGTCATTTATGATTTGTGTGCAAAATTTGAAGTCATTCCGAATTGATTTGATGTGTTTCGACACAAGATATAGAATTTGAAAGTTCAAAGTTCATTGATTTTGATTTGAGGTGCGATTCGTCGTTTTGATGTTGATTGATGTAGTTTGAAGCCTCTACTAAGTTCGTATAGTATTTTGGGACATGTTGGAATAATTGGTTAAGGTCCCGAGGGTCTCGGGTGGATTTTGGAAGGTAAACAGAATGGATTTCGGACAAAGAGTGCTGGAAATTTCTGTTGCAGAAATTTCGTGCGTGGAGCTAACTTTGGAAACTTATATCTCCCAATTCATAAGGAATCAGAACATTTTAAAAACATGAAAGTTGTAGTCGTTTGATTATAGTTTCCAGAAAGTTAAACCATTCATTATTTGGACATTTGTACAGAAAGTTATGATGGATTGAATGAAAGCTGGTAGAGCAGTTTCGCCAGAAATTTCTGATGCGTGGAGCCAAATTTGAAAGCTTATATCTCGCAATTCATAAGGAATAAGAACATTTTCAAAACATGAAAGTTGTAGTCGTTTGATTATAATTTCCAGAAAGTTAAACTATTCATTATTTGGACATTTGTACAAAAAGTTATGACGGATTGAATGAAGGCTAGTAGAGCTGTTTTGCCAGAAATTTCTGATGCGTGGAGCCGACTTTGGAAGCTTATATCTCGTAATTCATAAGGAATCAGAACATTTTCAAAACATTAAAGTTGTAGTCGTTGGATTATAGTTTCCAGAAAGTTAAACCATTTATCATTTTGACATTTGTACATGAAGTTATGATCAATTGAAGGAAGGCTGGTAGAGCAATTTCTGGGGGACTTTTAATGACGAAAAATGGACTTTTAGTGACGGAAAATGGACTTTTAGTCACGGATTGGCAGAAACTTAAGGACCAAAAATGGTTATTTCATTCATTTCGTTTTGGATTTTTGGAGCACGGTTCTTGGGCGATTTTCACGGGAATACATTGGGGTGAGTGTTCCTTATCCTATATTGATTATATTTCATGATTCCATACTCATTTACATCATGAATCCATGAATTTATGGAAGAAAAATTAAGATTTTTGCAAAACCTTCCAAAAACGAAAATTTAAGATTTGGAGGTCGAGTTGTTATCGGATTTTGGTAAAATTGGTATGGGTGGACTCGTAATTGAATGGGTTGTCGGATTTTATAAAGTTTCGCCGGATTCCGAGATGTGGGCCCCACGGACAAATTTTGAGCTAATTTCGGATTTTAATGAAAATATAATATTTTCTTATGAAATTGATAACTATAATTTTTGTTGACTGTATCGAATTAATTATGACTAGATACGAGTCGATCGGAGCCGAAAAATCGAGGAAAAAGTATAATACTTGATTAAATTGGAGCAAGTCGAGGTAAGTGACTTGTCTAGCCTTGTGTGGGAGAAATTTCCCATAGGATTGGTATTGATGTAATTATTGAAATATGTTGAAAGTCGTGTGCACGAGGTGACGAGTGTGTACACGGTCTAAATTGCGAAAGATTATATTTTTAAATTGTGTAGATCACTGTTGCGCATTTATTAAATTATTTTATCTTGTTATATTCTTCACCGTTGATCTGAGATATATACTTCAAATTTGTTTGATCTTTTCTTACCAATTGTTTTACCTGTTTAGTTGAAACTTGGTTTCTTTTATTCTGTGCATTATTTGAAGGTTGATTTTCTTTAAATTAAATATTATTAATATGAAGTATTTGACATTTTTAAACTTGATATTGAAGCAACGTAGTAAAGATTTTGAAATATTATTTTCCTAAATTATTTACTCCTGAATATTTTTATACTCATTGTGAGGGAGCCGTGAGCTCTTTATTGTGGAAAAATATTATTGTTGAATTATTTTGACATGAGCTGTGAGCTCTTTATTGTGAAAAAATATTATTGATGAATTATTTTGACATGAGCAGTGAGCTCTTTATTGTGGTAAACTATTATTGATGATTTATTTTGGCATGAGCCGTGAGCTCTTTATTGTGGAAAAATATTATTTTTGAATTATTTTGGCAAGTTAAATTATTTGAGCACTTGAGGTGTAAATTGTGATATATTGTGAAATTGATACGCATGCGGTGGTATAAGGTCTGGGTGTTGAAACGCATGCGGTGAGATAATGGTGGCTTGATACGCGTGGCTAGTAGGGGTGACTACTAGAAGTCATGCGGTGTGATAAGGGTGGCTAAAACGCGGGATGCTATTTCGGAAAAAAAAAGGTTTTTTTTAAATAAATTGTGAAGGCTCCCGCGGTGATATAAGGAAATGAGATATTGTGAAATTATTTATCACTTGGGACTACGAGGCGGTACCTCGGTAGTGACCTTGTTGATATTGATTTATGGCCATAGTTGCTTTCGATTAATTGTTGTGATTTTCATAAAGTTGAAGGAAATTCTATTTTGATTGCACGAGATATTATTTGCAATTATTTGGTGTCATTAAATGTGACATACTATTTGATTCATTTCCAATGTCATTATTATATTCCAATAGGGTCTCACCTGACCTCGTCACTACTCTACCGAGGTTAGGTTTGGCACTTACTGGGTACCGCTGTAGTGTACTCATACTACGTTTCTGCACATCTTTTTGTGCAGATCCAGGTATATTTTTACCAGCCTAGACGTTAGTGAGTTACCTGCGCACGGAGACTTCGAGGTATATCTGCCAGCGTCCGCAGACTCCGGAGTCCCCTTCTATCATTTTATATTGCTTCCTTATATTTTATTTAGACCTTGACATATAGAGACATTGAGAATAAATTCTTAGAAGCTTGTGACTTATTTCTACCGGGTTTTGGGAGTTGAAATTGTTTGAATTGTAGTTTATTTATTTCAGATATTTATTATTATTCTGCATTGATAGGCTTACCTAGTCTTAGAGACTAGGTGCCATCACGACATCCTACGGAGGGAATTTGGGGTCGTGACAGTAAGAGCTCCAAATATCGCCTAACAATGGAAATGAATGAGCCAAAAAAACTAAGGTCATGTGGTGTGATAAGGGTAGCTAAAATGCGGGATGTTATTTCAGGAATAATGATTTATTTAAAATTAATTATGAAGGCTCCCGCAGTGGTATAAGAAAAATGAGATATTGTGAATTTATTTATGATTTGGGACTACGAGGAGGTACCTCGGAAGTGCCCTTGTTGATATTGATTTATGGCCGCAGTTGCCTTTGATTATTGTTGTAATTTTCTTAAAGTTGAAAAGAATTCTGTTTTGTTTCCACGAGGTATTAATTGCCATTATTTGGTGTAATTAAATGGTGGCAGACTACTTGACTCATTTTCATTGTCATTTTATCTTATTATATTGTTAAACATTTTACCATGCCATTATTTATTTTTCAGTAGGGCCTGGCCAAACCTCGTCACTACTCTACCGAGGTTAGGCTTGGCACTTATTGGGTACCATTGTGGTGTACTCATACTCCGCTTCTGCACATCTTTTTGTGCAGATTCAGGTACATCTTACCAGCCTAGACATCAGTGAGTTACCTGTGTACGGAGATTTCGAGGTATATATGCCAGCGTCCGCAGACTCCGCAGTCCCCTTCTATCATTATCATGTTGCTTCTTTATTTTCTTAAAATCTTAATATATAGAGACATTGAGGATAAATTCTTAGAAGCTTGTGACTTATTTTTACCGAATTTTGGGAGTTGTAATTATTTGAATTGTAGTTTATTTATTTCAAATATCTATTATTATTCCGGATTGATAGGCTTACCTAGTCTTAGAGACTAGGTGCCATCACGATCTCCTACGGAGGAAATTTGGGGTCATGACATTTTTCTTCAATATTAAATAATAATTTAAAATTTTTAGGACCGGCAACATCGTTTATGAAAGAGAAATTGGGTTAGATTCAAACTATACTAACATATTATTATCTCATAAAATAAAATATCTATAATTAAAATAATATATAACTAACTTAACTGATCTGTTTATCTTTGCATGCTCTGAAAATATTCAATTACTACGTCTATGTACTCACATTTATTTTTGTCACTTAAATGGCTGTTATTTTAACGTTATTTTCTATTTTGCATAATTAATTTTTTCTTATATATAAGTTTTAGTTTACTGATGTTATATACACGTGCAACGCACGTACCCTAAGACTAGTTCCTTAAATTGTGGATTATGTTTAAAAATTTGAAGACTACTAAACGTATATGATCTATAAAAAAAATGTTGTAATTGTAAATGAATGTGCTCTTTTTGGAATAAAGAAAAAGTAATGATCTTTACTTAAATATTATTTAATAAGTAACTGACAACGTAAAAACCTCAATAGGATATGGGGCAAGATACACATTTGCTCTGACGGCCAAATTAATTACATCCACTAACCAAATATACATATGTATATTATATATTAATATATAAAATATCTATTTTACTGGCCATTATTTTTTGGAGCGGCTACACTATGTAGTTTTCTTTGACATGATATTTCACAAGCTAAAAATTACGATAGATAGACTTTTTTCAAAGGGAAAATGACCAAATTTACCCCCTAAAGTATCGAAATAGAGTAAATTTACCCTTCGTTTGCAAAGTAACCTATTGTTACCCCTAGTATTACTCAAATGGCCAAATTTTCAGCCACAATACTGAAAAAGTTTTGGTAATTCGCCAGAATTTGTGATAAAATCATGACGATCCCCATAACTGCTGCGTACTTTAAAATTCTGGCGAGCGAATTTTAAAATTCTAGCAGGTCTTTTCCCCCAAACTTCTATTGAGGTAAAAAAAATCAATAGTGACACCAAAGTTTCTTATTTCTTTCATTCTCCCTTTCACAAGAAGCACATGCCAAATGAATATACATCAACTAATTGTATTTTTTAACCAAAAAAAATAACTAATTGTATTTTCAAAAATAACTAACCCTAATACATTTGTTGCACTTCAGACCTCTTTGTCATTAAGTGCAATTTTTGTACTTTATATTTAGTTGGCCGTAAGTGTATTGCACCCGATAAGTCTGAAATTGATCCTAAATTGGGTAGACTTGTAAATAAATTTTTATGCAAAGTGAGTATAACTTTAATGGTGACCCCAAAACTGAGTATAGATGCAAATGCCCATTTGAATAGTCGGTCAAGTTTGTGATGATCACGATTCATACAAGAGGGTGTGCACCTTCAATTTCTTTTTTCTGAAGTTTAGACCTAGAATAAATTATCATAAAATTGACTATGATTCTAAATTTTATTGCTTAAAACCAAGTCTTACCATAATTCTATTATTCAAGCATCACCAACAATAAGTGGAGAGGTTTTTTTTTTTGTGTGGGGGCCGCGGGGGGGGGGGGGGGCATTAGTTCAAAGTCATTGTTTGAGTTGTGTACATTCTATCAAGTCATATCTGTGGTGTACATACATCTGTATATGGAAGTTTTAAAATTTTAGTCAAACCTATAATTAAGTTAGTATATATACCTTCTTAACGTGTAGGATTAATTAACATGTATTTTTTTTGTTTACTACTTGGTATATATTCCCACAACATTTATTTATTTACTAGTCAATTTATCCGCGCTTCGCGCGGTCATGAAAAATCGTATCAAATTTATGAACTAATCTTTTTTCTAATATTCAAATCCAAATAGATTAGACTTCAAAGATAATTTATCCTTTTCTTTATACTCAGTTCTATATCTTTCTTTAATTTTGCATCACATGACAAAATTGAAGAAACAATGACTCGGACAATTGTAAAGTTTCTTAGCCTAATCGTATGAAAAGTTTCAAATTGAAGCAAGCAATGACTCTGAAAATTGTAAGTAAAAATTATATTTTCACGTGGCTTAGCCTCTCATATAATAAAATCATATGTCAAAAATTATAGCATTGATGATCCCATACAATTCTGGAGTCACAACCTTCAAACTGATAGAAATAATTTTCAATTAGAGTATATTAAAATATTCAAATCACATAATATTAAATTTGAAATATTTTTCAATATTGTCATAATATTATCAAATAGGAATCTAGGCATTAAGAGAGTGTCAAGTCACCTTAACTATAACCAACTAATTTATATAATACATAGATATAGATATAGAATACTAAATGAAAATTAGGAAAGTATTGCTTTCAAAATATTGAACAAAAATATTCAACACAATATTTTAATTCTCTATGTATTTTAATAAAACATGTTAATTTTTATGATATTATAATAGTTTCAAGAATACCAAATATTGAAAATCCAACACAAATTTTAGTTTTAGTTTTATTTTATGATGTCTTCTTCGTGCTCTACTTCCTTTGTTTTTTAGAAAAATGTAAAACATCTTTGTCTGCTAGTTGGTAGTCAAAAACTTGTGTTTGGAATTTTTGTTTTTGGTATATAATACTTGTGTATTTTTCTAATATTATACTAATTCAAATTTACTGAGAAATCATCACAAGGTATCTCTATGTGAAACATTTGAAGTCTCAAGAATATTGATACTCCGTATTTTTCTTGGCCAATTTAACTTATAACATAATAATGGCACTTAATTTGAAGATAAACGGTGCTAAATAAATTTAACAAAATCTTCTCATAGATTGTTTTCTGAATTTAGAAATTTAAGGCCACATATAACAACAATATATCAACATTTCATACAACTGAATAAAAGAAAGAACCAATTACGTTCTAAAATAGAACTATAGTAATAGAACTAAACGTGAAAATAGATTATTGTACCATGGTAACTAAGAAAAGAAAGCAACAAATACTTCATCTAAAATGAAATACATGAGCACAATTGTGAACGTAAATGATCTAACACAAATTAAAGTAATCTTGAGCAAGCGAATTGCTAAAGTCCACAACGTCTAAACGTAGGAGTCCACAATGATTGCTGCATTCTTTGGGGAGATAATAGAATTGGTCAAATATGAGGCTGCATAACTACCTTCTCATGTCCTGATCCTTACTCCACTACTTCATGACTGAGTCCCTCCCTCACGATAATGTTTCATGTGCATCGCCGCAAGTTATAGCAGCCTAAACTCCCAATGCAACAATGACACACACAAACATATAGTGAGATTATATTCCTTTGTGTTAATGTGTTAATTGCTTTTGCCGTTTCCGATTCTTCTAATTATAAAAGCTAATTACTCCCTTACCATTAATTAGGAAGTTATATGGAGGAGTGGGGATTTGTTTGGTCACCAAGTATTAAGAAGCCGTTTCTGATTGCTCATTATTTAATCCTTAATACAAACTTTTGGGCTTTCTAATATAATTTGAATTTGAAAGAAAATAATGAGAGGAAAGAAGCAAAAAAAAGATAAATGTGATTCTTGGCCGGTGCCAAGTCACCTCTTTCATTCCTATATATATATATATATCACTCGTCATTTCTCAAGATTGAAGTCCCCCATCTCCTACAGTATTCTTTCTCAATTTTGTTTTCTCTACCAAAAATCATCAAATAAAGCTAAGGGTGGCAAGTGGGCCGGGCCCGGTCCTAAGTGGGCCGGTCCTAAACGATCCCGGGTTTCACGGGCTTATTGCTGGAACCGGCTCGGGACCGGGACCACGAACTAACGGTCCCGGATTAAGTGGGCCGGTCCCGGGCCCAAACGGGCCCAATAAAAACTTTCTAATTTTAATTTTATTTTTATAGAAGTTAGAGAAAAAAATAATAAAGATATATATATATATATATATATATATATATATATATATATATATATATATATATATATATATATATATATATATATATATATATATATATATATATATATATATATATATATATATATATATATATATATATATATATATATATATATATATATATATACACACACACACACACTATACTATATATACATAGTATATAAGTCATATTCGATAGTATACATCTTAAGATATACTATATATACATCTTAAGATATATATATATATATATATATATACACACATATATATATATATATATACACACACTATACTATATATACATCTTATATATACACACACTATACTATATATACATAGTATATAAGTCATATTCGATAGTATACATCTTAAGATATATATAATATATATAGTAAGATGTATATATATTATAGTATAGTATATATAGTATATCTTAAGATGTATATATAGTATAGTATATATAGTATATCTTAAGATGTATATATAGTATAGTATATATAGTATATCTTAAGATGTATATATAGTATATCGAATATAGTTTATATATCTTATGAGATGTATATATAGTATAGACTATAGTATAGTATAAATATAAGCTTATATGTATACTATAATATATATACATCTTACTATATATAAGCTATATTCGATTTATATACTATATATACATATATACATGTATATCTACTATACTATACTATATATATATATATATCTAGTATATCTAGTATACTTAGTATATCTTAAGTTGTATATATAGTATATTATATACTATACTATACTATACTATACTATACTATACTATATTATACTATATGTATAGCTTAAGATATATAAAAAGACAAAAATATTGTAAAGAGATATTCAAATCAATGCGTTATATTTTTATTATAGCATTAAAAATCATGGCAATATCTTTCTTAGTCTTCCTCCCCCTATGGAATGAGCACAACAAGGTGCTAATACCACCATTGAGAAGAAAAAGAAACTAATCAAGATGTGCCAAAATACAAGTTACATATTAATTTACATGGTATCTCTTATAAATTTCATAAATCCTTCAAGGTCCGGAGGAATTTCTGTTGGTGGTAGCGGAAATGAAGCTTGGTCATCACCGCTTCCAGGCGAAGCATCATCCTCCGCAAGTTCAGCTAGCATTTCTTCGTAAGTTTCGTCTACCTCTGGTTGTGATTCACCAAGTCTAAAATTTTTTCTTTCCGAACGGATCCAATCTCTGAAAAGTACTGATTTTTCCAAGCTCTCCCTCATAGACGCTCTATAATCACCGAGTTGAAGTCTTGCTTGACTGAAAGCGCTCTCTGATGCCACTGTTGAAGCTTGAATAGTTAAAATATCTCGGGTCATCCTTGAAAGAATCGGAAAGTGTTTTTCTTTGTCCTTCCATCATTCCAAAATATTAAAGAAGCCGTCGGGATTCACTTTCTCAATTTCCTATGACAAATAAACTTCAAGCTCATTTAGTTGTGAAAAATCACTAGTACTAGAACCTTGAGAACCCCTGAACCCTGCCCAAGCACTAAGTGCTCTTACTCCCGCAGTTCTTTTAGATGATTGAGAACTAGAAGAAGAAGGAGTTGGAACATTTGGTCTAGCATGATCTAATGCAACTTGATAAGCATTATAAATAGTTTGAACATTTATTTTAATTGAGGCTATTGCGTTCGGAAGTTTAGACAACTCCTCATCTTCAAGTGCTAAACCATTATAAACAGTTTCATACCAAAATTGAGGACCTCCTAATTTCATAGTAGGATTTAACAATGCAGCAATACCATAAATAGGGGGAATAGGGAAAAAATATTTTTTAAACTTTTTTCTCATGGAATCAATAGCAAGTTGATAAATTTCCCCACCCTCTGAAAAATGATCAAACAAATTTGCAAGTTCTGCAATATAAACTAAACAGTTAGAAATAGTAGGATAATATTGCCCAGAAAATTCATTTGTAGCAATATGGAATTTTTCTAAAAAATCTACAAACATTTTAACATTAGCCCAATCCGCATTTGTAAGGTGCTCATCATCATCACTTACATGAGCATTAAACGTTGAGTTTATGGGGTTTCTATTTTCATGTGCAACAACTAAACTTTCATACATGTAATTCCATCTAGTTGGACAAGGTTTAGGAACCTTTCTTTCTCTTAGGCCAAATTCATCGCATCTTTTAAAATATTCTCTAAGTCTACTTCTACGGTTTGAATAAAAAGTCAATTAAGAGCCATTTTAACCTTTTCAATTTCAATATTTAAAATTCGCATACCATCACCCACAATTAAATGGTAAATATGACAAATACATCTAACATGAAAAATGTTACTAAATACAGGACTTAGTGTAGTGGTAAGCAAAGCTACATCATTTGTGTTACTAGTAGCATTATCCATTGAAACTGACATTATTTTATCACTAATGCAAAAATATCTACAAATATCCGCAATCGTACTAGAAATAAACTGCCCTGTGTGACGTGAATTAATTATTCTATAAGCAATAATGCGCTTTTGCATTATCCAATGTTCATCAATCCAATGACTGGTAACAGTAAGATAATCACAGTCATTACCACTTCTACCAATATCAGTTGTAATAGCAAGACGACAATTTATATGAATAAATAAATAGCGCAAATATTATTCATATTCATGTTTATATTTATAAATATCACTCTTTACAGTTGTGCGAGGAAAACCTTTATAAGTAGGATTATAAATTTTTCTAATATAATGCACAAAGTGGGGTTAGAAGGAAAACTATAGGGTAAACACATAACAGTGACCATTTTTGCCAATTCTTCCCGATCTTTTTTTGGATCATAATATAAAATACCACCGGTAACAGTGTTAATTCCCGTTGAAATTGATTTGACCCGGTACTAAGGTCAGCCTGACTAGGTGCACTTGTCCCCTCAGCCAAAGCTTTCATACGAAAATATCTAGCTTTATCTTGAGGGTGTAGCAATATGTGTCTAGTCAAACTCTCTCTCCCCCCCCCGACTTCCAACATATTGAAAAACTAACTCTTTGCCACAAGTTTTATACTTAGCCCTATTTTTCTCTTAGTTGAGTAAAAAATTGCCAAATAAGAGATGTTTCTGCCCGTTTAGAAGGTTGTCTAGAAAAAGTAGGGGCACTAATAGGATAGTCAGACGGGGCATCATCTAGATTATTATTAGTAAGGTTAATTTCAGGAGCAGGACTAGTGGGTGTATCGTCATCCGGTTGCGTTTCATCAAAATCTATTTCTTCATCATCATTTTCATCAATAGTTGGATTACCATAAAGAGCATTCATATATTCATGGTTTAATTGTTCACCGGGTGCAATATTATGGCAAAATTGACTCTCGATAAATTGTAATAAACTATTATCGCTATCAAGAATAGGAGGTGTAGGACGGGTAACATGTTTGGGTCGGGGAGCCGGGGGAAGTGGAGGAGGAACATATTGGCCACTAGATTCACCACTCTTCGATTTTCCCTTATTTTTACTAAACATATTTTTTAAGGAATAAGCCATCTTAATTAATCAAGCAAAGTAAATAAAACAAACAAAATTATAATATTAAAACTTAAGAGTTGGAACGAGTTTACCGAATTGACGAACAACTTGTTGGAAATTGGTTATGGTTGAAAACTTCAATTCACCAACTTCACAATTGTAACAATAAAGTAAGCAATAGTAGCAATTATAGAAGTAAATTAGAGAGAGATTTGATGATTTTGTAAGAAAAAATAAAATAATGATGGGGTATTTATAGTTGAAAATAGGGAAAAAGTGTAATTATAAAAAGTTTGGGATTAAAACAAAATTGGGGGGGTTAAATGGCTATTTTATAAATAGCCAACGACTATTTTTGATAGCCCAACGACTATATTTTATTTTTAAAAAAAAAAATTTTAAAAATAGCTGTTGGGACCGTTTGACCCGCTAAGGGACCGGGACGGTCCCGAGCCCTGGCGGGCCAACGGGCTCAAATCATAGAACCGGCCCACGAGACCAGACCAAACGATCCTGACACATTTGGCCCGCAGTCCCGAGCCTAGACCGGCCCACTTGCCGGCCTTAGTTTCAGATGTACGAATAATAATTAGAGTATACCAAAAGAAGGCCGCAAATCTTGCCAGCACTGCTCTTCTCTTTCTTTATCAGAAGAATCACTGTCAATTTCACTTGTTCCAATTAAAGTAAGGAAACCGAGAAAATAGTGCAGTATTAAACTATCCATTTTATGACTAACTGTATTTTCCAGCTACTAAAAAAAGTCCACCTCTAGTTTATGTGTTTTTTTCTTGGGAATTACATCAACTGTTAAAACAAAACAAAAAAAGCAAAGCAAACAACAAGATCTGCAACTAGCCTAGATTTTTGCTTCTTACAGAAACCATGGCTGAAACTCTCCCTCCTGCTGCAAAGGTAGAAACAGTTTTCAAGTCAGTTCAAGAACTGGCAAACAGCAAACAAATTCCAGAAAAGTATATTCATACACAAGGCTCAATCAATACATTTCCTCCACTGCTGGATTTACCAGAAGTTGATCTTAGTCTTATCATTTCATCACCCCATTCCCCCGCCCGAGAAAAAGAGCTCAACAAACTTCAATCCGGTCTCAAGTCTTGTGGCTGCTTTCAGGTCTGACTTTGACTACTTAAGTATTTATTATTTGATCTATATTTTTGACATAGGAAGTCCAACGCGAGCATTACTTAGATATGACAATCCATTAAAAAAAACACCAATACTAAGATTGGCTAGAACAAGGTGATTATCATGACGTAGGTTTGTCTCTGGTCTAGATCAACTGAGGCTAGAACAAGGTGATTATCTTGGCGTAGATCTGTCTCTAGCCTAGATCAACCTAAGTTAAATGAAGTATTTATTGTTCTGCTTAAGAAATCATTATTTAGGAGCATTAC
The DNA here is from genome assembly GCF_000715075.1 of Nicotiana tabacum. Classification (NCBI taxonomy): domain Eukaryota; kingdom Viridiplantae; phylum Streptophyta; class Magnoliopsida; order Solanales; family Solanaceae; genus Nicotiana; species Nicotiana tabacum. The sequence continues at coordinate 9,865,352 of NC_134101.1, read as the reverse complement.
CAAAGTGTTCCAAAGGTGAAATTATCTTGACGTAGGTCTGTCTCTGGCCTGAAATGTGGAACCATATATCAAAATCGAGTGTCTTTTGGATTTTTGATTTTATTTCATTAAGTTCAACTAATTGCAGTGTTAGCAATGTTGTCACAGTTGACCACAATAATTTTTTGTTCAAAAGCATTTTGTAATCTTGGAAATGGTTTTTTTCATTGGCTTGTGATTGACAGAAAGGAAAGTAGAACTCAAACTTCAGAGGATCCCAAAAGAAAAGTGAATGAAAATGTGGAAAACGAAATTATGGTAAAAGTCACTGCATCTAAGAATAGGAAAATAACAAGAGTGTCGCAAGAGGATGATATCAAAGTAGTAAAAGAAGAAGAAGAAGATATGAATGTCAATGAAAAGAGGGGGTACTTAACTCATTCTATTTGTAAGCTATCTATATGCTCTCTGCACTCTTGGTTGTACTATCCGTTTAAGAGTAACATATACATGGGGTAATATTTGAAATTCAGGTCATAAATCATGGAATAGCAGATTCATTTCTTGACAAAGTGCGCGATATTAGCAAACAGTTCTTTGCACTTCCAACTGAAGAGAAGCTTAAATATGCCAGAACAATGGATGACATTGAAGGATACGGAAATGATTCAGTTCTTTCAGAAAAGCAAACACTTGATTGGACCGACAGATTGTATCTAAATGTGATGCCGCAAGACATAAGGAAACTCCAATATTGGCCCCAAAAACCTGAATGTTTTAGGTATATGTTCTCTCCTTTTTACTCCGAAATGAAGAAATTAGAAGCATAGGGCTAAAAAGATTACCTTACTTGCAGGGAAGTTTTTGAAGAATATATCAAGAATATGAAGTTGTTGAGTGAGTCCCTCCTAAAGGCCATAGCGACGTCATTGCACTTGGAGGAGAACTGCTTTTTGGACCAGTGTGGAGAACGAGGAATGATGGTTGCACGATTCAACTTCTATCCTCCATGCCCGAGGCCTGATATTGTACTCGGAGTCAAACCACATGCCGATGGATCAGCCATTACTCTCCTGTTGCAAGACAAAGATGTTGAAGGGCTTCAGGTTCTAAAAGATGATCAATGGTGTAGAGTGCCCGTTGTCCCATATGGTATCCTCATTAATGTTGGAGATCAAGTTGAGGTATATCCATCTTTAGGACAGAGTTGTCAAATCTCAAATATTGTACGTCATGTAAAATTCTCAGAATTGTTGTTTCCTTGCAGATTATGAGCAATGGAATCTTTAAGAGCCCGGTGCACAGGGTGGTGACGAACACAGAAAGAGAAAGAAACACTCTTGCTGTTTTCATTATGCCAGATGTAAATGTTGAGATTGGACCAGTGGAAAAGCTTATCAATGAGGAAAGGCCAAGACTGTACAAGAACATTAAGAATTATGGTGAACTCTTCTTCCAAAACTATCAGCGCGGGAGAAGACCTATAGAAGCAGCAATGATATGCCAAGAACTCGATAGTTGATAACAAAAGCTAAGAGAGCATCAATTTCAGTTCCTTCTTTCTCGATTTGTATTTTAATTCGTAATTTTTTCAAGATTGTCTCATGTAACTTCTGTTTAGTACCACTTTCTTTCAATAATAGAAGTATGAGTTTAAGTTATATACACCAGAAGTATAGGAACCTTTTACACTATCAGGTCACCCAAAAGATATTTGCATGTAAGACTCCTTAAAATATGAGATTTGTAATCTTTAAAACAAGATAGGTTATTTGCTATAGCATGTAAGGCGACCTGATGGTGTAAAATGTTCTTACACTGACGGTATGTAACGACCCGGCTGGTTGTTTTGAGAGTAATAGCCTCGATCCCCTATTTATTGCTTCTCCCATATCTTTTTCTGCTATTGTGACTTGCTGAGAGGTTTCGTTTTGATTTTTGGAGTGATTTGGGACACTTAGTCCCTAAACGAAAGCTTAAGTCTTATGATTTTGACCGTAGTCGGAACTGTGTAAAGACGACTCCGGAATGGAATTTCGTCGGTTCCGTTAGCTCCGTTGGGTGATTTTGGACTTAGGAGCGTGTTTGGATTGTGTTTTGGAGGTCCGTAGCATATTTAGGTTTGAAATGGCGAAAGTCGAATTTTTGGAGATTTAGACCGGTAGTGGAAATTTTGATATCGGGGTCGGATTCCGATTCCGGAAGTTGAAGTAGGTCCGTAATGTCGAATAAAACTTGTGTGCAAAATTTGGGGTCAATCGGACGTGGTTTGATTGGTTTCGGCATTGGTTGTCGAATTTGGAAGTTTCAAATTCTTTAAAATTGAATCGGAGGATAATTCGTGATTTTAGCGTTGTTTGATACGGTTTGAGAGCTCGACTAAGTTCGTATAGTGTTTTAGGATTGGTTGGTATGTTTGGTCGAGGTCCTAGGGGCCTCGGGTGAGTTTCGGATTGAGTTTGGAACTTATGCAATTGCTGGAGCTGTTGCACCTAGTGTAATCGCACCTGCGCACTTTGGGCCGCAGGTGCGGCACCGCAGAAGCGGCCATGGAGCCGCAGAAGCGGTTTTGACCCTGTCCAGCTGGGACCGCAGGTGCGGCCATAGATCCGCAGAAGCGGACGCGCAGAAGCGGAAGAGAAGCGCAGATGCAGGCTCGCAGAAGCAGCCCTTGTTCGCAGATGCGGACTCAGTCCCCCTTAAGTGATTTTCGCACCTGGGATGGAATTTCCGCAGGTGCGGTTGAAGGCTCGCAGGTGCGAGATGTCTGCACAGAACACTTAGATGTAAGTGTTCGCGATTTTTGCTTATTTTCGACATTTTGAGCTCGGGTTTGGCGATTTCTTGAGAGCATGTTTTAGGGGTCTCTTGAGGTAAGTCCCTTGTTCTTATTTTTGATCAATAATCTTGCTTCCCCATGTATTTTTCCACCTAGTTAGTATGTATTTAAGGTGGAAATTTGAAATTTGAGGCTAGGGATTTGGAAGTTTGATTTGTGGATTTGGAGGACCATTTGTTGTCGGATTTTAGTAAATTTGATATGGTTAGACTCGTGAGTGAACGGATTTTCGTATTTTATGACTTTTACCCGATTCCGAGAAGTGGGCCTCACGGGCGATTTTTGAGTTAATTTCGAAATTTTCGTTAAAGTGTTGATTTCGTTAATTAGATGAGTCTATTATTGTTGTATTTATGATATGTAATTGTGTTTGGCTAGATTTGGGTCATTCAGAGTCGGATAATCGAGGAAAGGGCATTCTTACGGATTGATTGAGCTTGACTCGAGGTAAGTGGCTTGCCTAACTTTGTGTAGGGGAAATCCCCTTAAGATTTGGAACTATTGTGATATGTGAGCGCCGTGTACGTGAGGTGACGAGTACGTACACGTGCTAGTTGTGGAAAAACCCGATATTCTTACTGAGCATCAATCTTGTTTTCCTTTTATTTTGAGTTATACCATTTTTATGAGTATTAATCTATTTTCATTCTTAATTGAGTTATTCCCATTTGCGTAGCTATGTTGTTTAGTCTAATACAACATGTCTACGTGTCTTAATTGCCTATGTGAACTCTGTGCAGCATGCTTAGTGAATTTCCTGCTTCTTCCTTGACTGGTACTTAGTCTAAATCGTAAGATTTCGTGATGTAGTTGCATTTCTATTGTTTGCGCTGCATATTTACTTTGGGACTACGGAACGGTATTCCGGGAGATCCCCATGTACTGCATATTTACTTTGGGACTACGGAACGGTATTCCGGGAGATCCCCTGCACATTTACTTTGGGAGTACGGAACGGTATTCCGGGAGATCCCCCTGCACATTTACTTTGGGACTACGGAACGGTATTCCGGGAGATCCCCATGTACTGCATATTTACTTTGGGACTACGGAACGGTATTCCGGGAGATCTCCTGTACTGCATATTTACTTTGGGACTACGGAACGGTATTCCGGAAGATCCCCTGCACATTTACTTTGGGAGTACGGAACGGTATTCCGGGAGATCCCCCTGCACATTATTCCCCTGCACATTTACTTTGGGACTACGGAACGGTATTCCGGGAGATCCCCCTACACATTTACGTTTGGGACTACGAGACAGTATCTCGGGAGATCTCCTGTTGTGTTTCTGTGTACTGAGCTGTTACCTTCTACGATTTCATTTTTGCTAAATTTCAGCCTTTATTTTATTGCGGCATTACACTCTATATTATTTTATTATATATTTACCAGTAGGGCTCTGACCTGACCTCGTCACTACTCGACCGAGGTTAGGCTTGGCACTTACTGGGTACCGATTGTGGTGTACTCATGCTACTCTCTGCACATGTTTTTCGTGTGCAAATCCAGGTGCACCTTATCAGTCGCACTATCAGTGAGCCGGGACAGCTTTGGAGACTTCAAGGTATATCTGCCGCGTCCGCAGACCTCGGAGTCCCCTTCTACTCTTTCTCATGTCCATTATCTTCTGTATTTTTCCTTGTTAGACTCTGATGTATAGAGACACTAGATTTTTCCTTCTGTAGTTTGTGATTCATGATGTTTCGGATTTTGGGATTTGTTGTGTATTTTTGAACAGTTGGTTAAATTTATATATTTATTTCATTATTCCGCAAAATGTTAGGCTTACTTAGTTGTAGAGACTATGTGCAGTCACGACGTGACACGGAAGGGAAATTGGATCGTGACACGGTGTATATAACTTAAACTCTAGAAGTATATATTTCTCTCTAAGTCCAACCTGTAGTAGCTCGTTAAAGTAGTTGAATCTTTTTCACCCTGGAAAATGGAGACACTGCAACTTCCTTTGCCTGAATAGAAGTATCTATTTCTCTCCAACTTCAACCTGCACTGAAATGAAAATAAGAGGAGTTAGAGTAGTTGAATCTTGTTCACCATGGAAATTGGAGAAAGTATGAGTATTTTTCCCTGAATTGAGATACATTACAGACCAAAAGTTTCTGTCCACTTGCTCCTGCAATTTACCCAGAAATTGTGGAATAACCGAAAGAATCTTGCATAAGGACTAAGGTAAAGGTGATGACATCGTACCATGCTACCAATAATACTAGTTATATAGTACGTTTCACAGCCTCTGGGTTTTGGTCAGATAAGCAATTAGATGTAGCACTTCATCTGTTAGGTACCTTTGGAATTCTATTGCTGAAAGCGTATAAGGGCAAGAGGTTGTTTATTCTTACATCACTACAAATGGTCAAAATTTGAACAAACACTTTTATTGCCATTTACACCTGCCTAATTCAAAACTCGGACCTGCTTAAAACTAGCATATGCATATATCCTCGTACATTTAAGATATATATTCAGGAAAAGAAATCAATGTCTTCTTGGTTTGTGACCTTGTCCCTTCCCATCATTCCACAATCTCATGGAATAAGTAGAATTCATTGATTGAGGACTCCTTCTTGAATCCTCATAAGGTTGTTGAAACCCAATATTTTCCACAGCGCCAACCGTCTTGAACAATCGTCTCTTGTGCACTTCCTCCACCAATGTCTTGTGCAGCAACTGGCTGCGCATATCCACCAAGGACTTGTTCCTTGTTAGTCTACGCGTATCAACTTTGCCCTTCTCTTTAGAAGTGGAAGAAGTTCTTTTTAATTCTAGCATATCTTTGCACTGCTTGTAGCACATTCTTGCTAAAGACTGCCCAGTGCTTGAGTTTTCCCCGGGACAAAACCGGGAAGTATGGTGGTTAATTGCAGTAGCTGGCTGACTTTGTTTTGTAGAGGTCGTCACAGGATCATTCTCATCATCAGAGAAGTAATTGAAGTTGGAATAATTTGCTGAGTGTGATGAGCTTTGGGAGCTGGTGTCGTCAAACATATCACCTACAAGAGTAGTTGATGACTTGATCAGATGTAATCAAAAAGTTAAACTTCAAGCAAAGAAGCAGTTAAATGGTCGATCAAATAAGGCCAAGTAAAATGTAGTGACAAACATATAAACAATCGCCTCATGGTATTTATTTCAGGTCCAAAAATGTAGAAATGATGCTACTACTTTATTATAACTCCACTAATATATGTAGTTTATTCTCATCAATCCAAACTAATATTCAAGTTAATTAAACAATATCTGCCGACAATAAAGCAAAGACAACGTACGTCTAAGTTGCTCAAGACACCGGTGCGGATCTAGAGGTTAGATCCTTCGAGATATAAATTCTAAGATTCGGGGATATGGATCCTAGTATGCATACCGGTGCGGGGATCTGGCTAAAAATAATTCAAAAATATAAAAATATCTCTAAATTATGAGAAATTTAGTAGAATACTTAGGTATAGCTTGTAAAATGTGGATTCCTTTTTTATTCTCAAGTTGTAGATAAGTAAATGATTGATTTCCTAGATATGGTATGTTATTTTATTCAAACTACCCTAGTTTTAATTCTGATTTCAGGAATTAAATTGTATCTGTATCTCGTCTCGAATTTTTCCGTCCGCCGTGGTCAAAGTACCCAAAATTATTTGACTCGATCCGGTACAAATCTCATACCCACACCCATACTAGTGTCGTGCCGACACGGGTACGGAACCTAAACTGTTGTGTCAGAACAACTTAGACGTATGTGGAATTGGTAATATAACACTAGATTAGATAAATCATAGTACCATGAAGCCAATGAGGACCATTGGTGTTTGTGTCAATCACTTGAGAGGAGAGCAGACCTGACAATGACACTTGGGAAGATGAGCAAGATGAGAAACCTCGGAAAGGGTTATGGTGATCATTATCGTCATCTTTATAGCTTAGCACATGGTAATCGGCGGATTCAAACTGATTCCATTTCTTCCACTGAGGTACCAAACCAGATATCTCTCCGTCAATCATATTAGCTATTTCATATGGTTTCCAGTCTGTAATTTCTAATTCCTTCACCATTTCATTTGCGACCTCCGTTGGGGTGTCAGTTACAATGTCGAACGGGAAATACACATTCCTAACATCACCTGCATGGACAGATTGTTTTAACTTTAGCCTCATTTATAGCATTAATACTTCAGCTTCATGCATTTGTGTAGAAACTGGACTAATAATATTCGTTTCTCTTAGAAAAAAACTGAGGTCATAGGAAACAGAAATTTGTTTAAGATGAAGAGCAGCAAATACCTTTTTTATCCGCAATCTGCACTTTAATTAAAATGGTATCATCTTCAGGATTCAATTTCCCGGTGATGGTCATATTAGTCCTTGGAGCGTCCTCGTTCAAGTGGAGGTCCTCGATAGCAATTTTATCATTCAAGAAAGGCTTTTGAAGTTGCATCATTGTTACCGACTTACCATCAACATTATTAAATACAAGGAAGGGATCAACCATTAGTTCTTTAGCTGATAATCTTTTTGATGCTGGCTCCAAGCATTTCCTAATAAATCTTTGTGCATCCAAATCTTGAACTTTATAAAATGCCCGAGGCCTCTTACCCTGAGTGAGGAGAAAAAGATAATCATGTAAATTTCTGACTGACTGACAAAAACTTTAAGAGAGAGAGAGAGAGAGAGAGACAGCATCTTACAGAGGTCACTTTCTTGTATATTTGTGCGGGGTTAACACATTCACTGTATGGATATTCACCAGTAAGCATCTCTAACATGCACATGCCAAATGAATATACATCAACTAGCTCATTATAGTTCTCCTCGTATAGTTCCGGTGCCATGAACTCAGGTGTCCCTATTGCAATGAACAGAAATAATACACAATCAGTAGTAAATGTAGAATGATTTACAAATCACTAATGCATCTCAGATTTGATTGGATTTTATATGGAGAAAAGTCTCAAAATCAAGGCCAGTCTAGATAAAAATTGACTTTGGAAGACCACATAGCTTGATTCACCAAAATTCATTTCCGGCTACATATTTAGATTTCATGAGCTACTACTCAGGAAATATAAAACAAATTTGACAAATGTTCCAGCCCGGAAAAGCGGAAGTGGGAGATGAAGTACCTATAACACTGTGCGCTCTCTGTGATCCACGAAGAATTGCTGCCAAGCCCAAGTCCCCAATTTTCACTTGTCCAAGATGACCGTTAACAAATATGTTGTCACACTTCAGGTCTCGATGGATAACTGGCGGATCATGTTCGTGTAAATAAACAAGACCTTCCAGTATTTGGCGCGCCCAATTCTTTATAGCTCGAATGTCTACTCGCTGATACTTCTTTCTGTATCTGCATTCAATCAAATGATCAGTGATATTCTTATCTTGTAATAGTTTTACCAATAAATCAAAATCAACCAGCGGAAATGGGACATCCATGTATCCCGTCAGCAAATCCGCCACAGATATTTATGTCAAGTGTAGACTGATCCTCCTGATATCCTTTTAATTACTTACAATGCTCACCAGAAACTCAAATTTTAAATTCTTTGTTTTTTCCCATAAGACATTACAGAAGCAAGGTGTCAGATCCTTTCTAGGATTCCCTTAATTCTTTTATTTTCTCTATCCCTAGCATCTATGCTATAACCTAAAGTGAAAAAAATTCAATTAATATTTCAAAAAATGACACGACCGTACTTGAAATTGGGACCTTTAAGTCCAAGGCCCTCACATGAGGCCTCAAGCCCCCGATGCACTAAGCTCCCGCTATGCGCGGGATCCGGGGAAGGGCCGGAACACAAGGGTCTATTATACGCAGTCTTATCCTGCATTTATGCAAAAGGCTATTTTCACGACTCGAATCTGTGACCTCCTGGCCTCAAGCCCGCTTTAACAAAATCCCGCTAGGTTGCAAATTAGGTGCAACACTAACCAGTAATGGATCTAGACTAGACGCAGCGCATTGGACAGAAATCACTGTGTCTAACTCGGACTATATATATGTGTGTTAGTGAAAACTGGCATATGTATAAAGAGTAGAATCCACTGACTCTAAATTCCGGATCCATCGTTGCATTTAACTTAGCCAGATAGGGAGCTGCACAATATTAAACCATTCCAGTTCGGAAAAAATAGACAAAAGAACAGAGGATTACCCTCGGAGAGTACCGGAGGTGAACATCTCGGTAATGAAATTAAAGGTCCTGTGTTCAACATCAATCCAAGAAGTATAGAATCTCATGATAGAATGATGATTGAGAGTGCTAAGCAGATGAACTTCAGAGTAAAGCCTCTCCATATCCTCTGGTGAATGAAGCAAATCATTTAGTTTAATTTGGTTCCATGCCACTTCCATACCTAGCAACTCATCAATTGCTCTATACACTGTTTTCATTGCCCCTTTTCCCAAAACTTCCTCGAACTGTCCGCCCATCCATTAAAACCCAAACATCAAACATAATCAAGAATCACACATAATTGACTCTACTCACACAAATTTACTACAAAATTAGTAACTTTCTCTGTTCCCGTTTATGGAACTCAACAATTCAAGAATTGTAAATGCATAATTGATCAACCAAATTACAACAACAACAATAACAACAAACTCAGTAAGTTCCCACAAGTGGGGTCTGAGGAGACTAATGTGTACGCAGATATTACCCTTGCTCGGGAGGTCAGAGAGGCGGTTTCTGATAAACTCTCGACTAGAGAGTAGATGAAAACCAAATTACTATCATCAAAAGCATTTTAAGGATTATAAACATGCAACTAAAAAGCAAAAAGATTGAAGCTTTAAAAGAAATACTAATGGACTCAACTTACAATAATTTACAACAAGATTTGTACATGCATAATTGATCAACAAA